>NC_052955.1:37250992-37268492 GCF_013358895.1 Oreochromis aureus
ATATATTTGTTTTTGTTAAGTTGCCTAATAATTATGCACAGTAATAGTCACCTGCACACACAGATATCCCCCTAAAATAGCTAAAACTAAAAACAAACTAAAAACTACTTCCAAAAACATTCAGCTTTGATATTAATGAGTTTTTTGGGTTCATTGAGAACATGGTTGTTGTTCAATAATGAAATTATTCCTCAGAAATACAACTTGCCTAATAATTCTGCACTCCCTGTATGTATGTATGTATATGTACACATTTTTTAAAAATTGAATCGATGAAAACACAGTTTGACGAGTATAAAATAGCATTTTGTACCAACGAGACCATTTCGCCCATAGCCCAAAGACATGCAGTTAGTGAGGTTGGGTTAATTGGTTGATTCTTGCCCATAGGTGGGAATGTGAGTGTGAATCCTTGTCTATCCCTCCATGTTAGCCATATGTCAGTTTGGCAACTTGTCCAGGGTGTATACCACCTCTTGCCCTATTGTAGCTCAGATTTTCTCCAGTGAACCAAACATAAAACCACAGAGACACATCTAGCCGTTTTAGTTGATCCATTTACGGTTTGCTGAAGCCTCATCAGAAATTGTCGTGGTGGAAGGATGGCTGTCAAGGAGCCATTCTTAAGGAAGGGAAGCAAAGAGAAAAGGCTGATGTATCCAAAATTACATGAGACTTGAAAATCAGTGGCAACAGGTCTAATGAAGTCATTGATCCAGATTCAGATTTTTTTGTGTATTAAATTGTGGTTTATATGTATGGGGGAGGTCAGAAGAAAGGTACAATAGTTAGTATCTAGAGCCACATACAGTGGTTTTGAGCTGCATTTCAGCCGGTGGTATTTGGGATCTTGATAGAAGATCTTTGAAAAGTCCTTCAAGAAGTGTGGAGAACTGCTAGAAGAAATTACAAGAAAGCTTGCCTATTAGAGTTCAGGCTGTTTTGAAGAATAAAAGTGACTATACCAAATGTTGAGTGTAGAACTGTACAAATTCAGTAACTGCCTTTAATCACTGCACCTATTTCCCATTTTCCTGGCAAGAAATGGCGAGTGGCCCATGAGAATACAGCGATGTTGCCTTGATGTTGGGAATGGGGTTGAACACTGAGACAAAACCTTTGTTCAGCCCACTGCTGCAGATTGCAGTGTCACTGATGCCCGATTTCAGACAGAATTATACATTATACAACGGACCACATTTACTTTTTGGTTTTGGTTTTTGTTGTTTTTGTTTTTCCCAAATACTGTCACATTCAGTACACTTGCAGTGATGATTTTACAACTGGGGTAGCTGAAATTTGTCACTGAAAATGTGAACCCCCGTGAAGGTATACAAATAAAAAATGCGCAGTATAATAAGAATATAGAAAAACCATCTTTTCTAATTGAGCTGTTGTTTTTGGTGGTGTGCAGGTACTTTACTCTGTTCATGAATCTGCTGAATGACTGCAGTGAAGTGGAGGATGAAGGCCAGGCAGTTGGGGGACGCAAGAGAGGAATGTCCCGACGTCTGGCATCCCTTCGACATTGCACCATCCTAGCGATGTCCAATCTGCTCAATGCTAATGTAGACAGTGGTCTAATGCACTCCATTGGTAAGAAAGGAAATATGTAAGGAAAAATGAATCAGTTCTGAGGAAGTCCAGTAGTTTATTTTAGTAAATATACCCTTTGGTTTCCTCTTTTTCAGGTCTCGGTTATCACAAAGATCTTCAGACTCGAGCCACATTTATGGAAGTGCTGACCAAGATCCTTCAACAGGGAACAGAGTTTGACACACTGGCTGAGACTGTGTTGGCTGACCGCTTTGAGAGGCTGGTAGAGCTGGTCACCATGATGGGAGACCAAGGAGAGCTGCCCATTGCCATGGCATTAGCTAATGTGGTTCCAGGGTCTCAATGGGTGTGTTGCTTTTTTTGTTTGTTTGTTTTGTTTTTAACAACTGATTTAAAATTTAATGTTGACATAATGTGTCGTAGGTAACATAATGCTACTACACATATGCACAGACCTTTCAGAGGCCTTTTTTTTTTTTTTTAATTCATGGGTATGTTCATGTTGCTTTAATACAATGAAAGCCTATGTAATAGTTATTATATGTGTTTTCAGGATGAACTAGCACGAGTCCTGGTGACACTGTTTGATTCCCGACACCTCCTCTATCAACTCCTGTGGAATATGTTTTCTAAAGAGGTGGAGCTGGCTGACTCCATGCAAACTCTCTTCAGAGGAAATAGCCTGGCCAGCAAGATAATGACCTTCTGTTTCAAGGTAGAAACCCTGCCTGACTCTTCTTGTGAATTCTTTAGAAATGCTTCATAACTGCCTCTTAGGACATGTTGTTTGCATGATTTAAGCTGTCATTCTTTCTTTTTTCAGGTATACGGGGCAGCCTATCTACAGAAGTTACTGGAGCCTTTATTGAGAGGAGTCATCACAACCCCTGAACACATTAGCTTTGAGGTGGACCCCACCAGGTAGTACCTCCTCTCTGCAGACAGCTTAGACTGAAAAACTGAAGCCCTTCTTTTTCTTAATGCCTTTTGAGAAATGGCCTAGGTAGCAGATGTTGGAGAAATTAAAGTGGTAACAAAATTATAGCATGCACAAGGAGGAGCTTCCTCTGCAAGTCACTGGCAAATTTCTTCTCTTAAATCAGTGGCCCAGAATTTTGTGCTGCCATACACTGGCTTTTTTTTTTTTCATTTGCCATAATTTAGTCACTGGAACTGCTTTGAATAAAAAAAATAAACTATCTGTTGGATGGATGTATCAGCAAAGTGCTGCCCAGTATTTCAATATGGTCACAACTTCAGAACTGAAAGAGTTTTTTTGTTTGTTTTTTTGTCATCAGATTGGAACAAGGTGAGAACCTCGAAGAGAACCAGAGGAACCTGCTGCAAATCACTGAGCGCTTTTTCCAGGCCATCATTAGTTCATCAGGCGAATTTCCCCCACAGCTCCGCAGCGTCTGCCACTGTCTCTACCAGGTAGACCTCCTACTTTTTCTCACTCCAACATGAGTCCACAGTTGCTCACTCAATTTGTCTGCACTTGCCTGTGTGCACATAGTGTCACTTTAACATTTCAAGCTCCTACCTCTTCACTCTAAGGCCGCCTGATGCCGCTTGATTCACTGCTTCTACATAACATGAATCAGTGCACAACTATACATAACATAAACTGCTGGACAAATTAGGACCTTTCAAAGATCCTAAAGATTGAGATTTGGTGGAACACGTTGCAGATGATACTAGTGCAGAGCCTGTTTTATTTGTTTTGTTTTTTTAGGTTTTGCCATCTTGACATCTAACAGGATCACTAGTCATTATTTTCAATTTAAAAACAAGGTTATCTGAAAACTTTTTGTTGGTCACAGTCTTTTCCTTTTTCCTTTTCATCTTGGCCTGAGATATTTTTTGATTCTCTTGATTTAAACTGAATTAAAACTGGTAATTTCTTTTCTATTAATCAGTTAACTTGCTAGTGCTAGTTGTAATTGGCAGTGTGCACTACTGCCAAGTACAAGCTAGCAGAACCAGCGAGTTCTCTATGTACTGCAGTTCAAACACACAGTGCCTGTGACCATGTTAGCTGGATTTAATTTGTCCATTAAAAAATATTCTGCATTTGATTGAACTATGAATTCCTACCTCAGTAGGAAAGTGGCTGCAAATGCAGTCTGTGTGTGTGCAAGCATAGCAAGTATTAATCACACACATGAATCAATGTGGTATTCCACATTAAAACACTATGGTCTGCAAGATTGTTAATACAGTCAAGCCCATCATTTTTCATAACCCTGGCAAGTTTTGACTCAGTTACTTTTATTCAATCAGAAAGTTGTTGTTTTTTTTGTTGTTGTTGTGGGTTTTTTTTTTTTTTTACCAGAAAGTCTCCCAAAAGATAATAAGATGATGTACAAAAGGCATCATTGTGGAGGGAAAAAAATCTCATCTTTTACATTTGAGCAAAAAGTGTCACGTCCAAAATTATTCATACCCCTCTCAATAATCAATAGAAAAGCCTCGATTACAGCAATCAAACTCTTCCTATAATTGCAGACCAGCTTTTTGCGTGTCTCCACGGGTATTTTTGCCCATTCATTTTTACCATTGATCTTTCGCTCCCTCCACAGATTCTCAATTGGTTTCAAGTGAGGACTCTGGCTGGGCCACTGCAAAACGTTAATGTTTTTGTCTGCTAACCATTTCTTCACCGCTTTTGCTATGTGTTTTGGGTCATTGTCATGCTGAAATGTCCACTGGTACCCAAGGCCAAGTTTCTCTGCAGACTGCCTGATGTTGTTGTTGAGAATCTTCATGTATTGCCCTTTTTTCATGGTGCCATTTACTGTGATTATGTTCTTTGGTCTATTGGCTGAAACATAGCCCCAAAGGTTCCCACCACCATGTTTGACAGAGGGGATGGTGTTCTTAGAGTTGAAGGTTTCTCCCTTTTTGTTTTTTTTGTTTTGTTTTAGTTTTTCTTTTTTTACGCCAAATGAAGGAAACATCATTGTGGCCAAACAATTCAATTTTTGTTTCATCTGACCAAAACACGGAAGACCAGAAGTCTTCTTCTTTGAGCATTTCCAAAGGCCAAGTGGGCTTTTGTGTGCCTTCTCTGGAGATGTGGCGTCGTCGTTGGTCTGCATCCGTGGAACATAGCACTGTGCAGTGTCCATTGGATTGTCTGCCACCAGCAGAGCACAGATTCACAAGTATGGTCTTGGTGGTGATCCTTGAATTCTATTTCACACCTCTCACTATCCTCCTGGCCAGCACAGGTGTTACTTTTGACTTCTAACCATTTTCCATAGTGCAGAACATCTTGTATTTTTTTTAATAACACTGGAACTTGAAAACACTTAGACTACGTCCACACGTACACGGGTATTTTTGAAAACTGAGATTTTCCGTTTTCCTTTGAAAAAATAATCCCGTCCACACGTAAACGCAGAAATGAAGGAAAACGCTGCTAGGAACATGCCAAAACAACAGGTGGCGATATATTCCTACCCGTGTAGAAATGTTGGCCAATCAGAAGTCTAGAAGCCTCGGTAGAAAATAGTAAACAAAGATGGGGCATAGAAGCAGAACCGAGTCGTATGTGTGGAGGGACAGTAACTGTGTGTGTATATGTAAGCATTTAAACACTGCAGAGAGTACAATTAACAGTAACAGTATTGTAGAAATTCATTTCACCGAAACAATAACGTGGCGCACAGTGTGACGTCAAAAAAGGTGCACACCTTTGACGCTGCGTTTTCTCCGTTTTTCTCGTCCACACGTAAATGCAGAAACTGAGTTTTCGAAAATATCCACCCTGGCAGGCGTTTTTAGAAATCTCCATTTTCAGTGACCGAAAACGCCGTTTACGTGTGGACGAAAGGTGCAAACGCATAGAAAAATCTGCGTGTTCAAAAATACCCGGGTACGTGTGGACGTAGCCTTAGATATGGCCTTGTAGCCCTTTCCTGACTTGTGGACCAACCACAGTGCGCAGCTGCAGGTCCTCACTTAGCTCCTTTGTCTTAGCCATGACTGTCCACAAGCCAACTGCAGAGAGCTTCTGTTTTTCACCTGTTAAATTGATTAAAACACCTGTTCTCAATTAATCAAGGGTAATTGGAATGCTTTAGAACATCTTGGACTGTTTGGAATGGTATAGAACTTTGGATTTTCCCAAAGACTGTGATAGTTTGTGACGGGTATGAATAATTTTGGACAGGACACTTTTTGCTCAAATGTAAATAAAAGCTCAGAAATATTTTATTTCCACAATGATGCCTCTTTTACATCATCTTATTATCTTTTGGGAGACACTTGTGTCATTAATGGTTGAATAAAAGTAACTTCAAGTCAAAATTTTCCATGAATAATTGTGGGCTTGACACAATGCATTCATCTTTGTGTGACAAAATTGTTACCATGAACATCCACTCAGAAATTAGAGAGCTAAAAAAAAACTTTGAATATAAACACTCAAATTTAAAAACTTGCTACTCCTGGTGCCATAAATTGCATGCACTAAATGAAGAGACATAACCACTGAGCATTCATGATACAGGCTCCTCAGAGCTATGTTGTAGTTCTAATTACTGAACACATATGAAATTATTTAAAATTCCCCTGAGCAGGAGTAATATTGTAGTGAGGGCGGTTGGGGTTGATAACTAGAAAGCATACAGATAAAATAAAACATACAGGTAGAGAACACATGATAGTAAAAACTAGAAAAATCAGGCTGTGACCTAGGAAAAACAAGTTAAGTTGGTGTAAGCCAGACTTCAGAGCAAGTTTTTGTTTTTTGTTTTTTTTAAGTAAAACTGAGTGAAATTCTCCCTAACTACTTTTTAAGTAACTCCAGATATGAGTGCATTTAAAAAAAACAAACAAAAAAAAAAACCTGTGATCACACCTTTTTCATTGTCATGATCTGAGTTAACATTTGATTCTTTTTGTTTGATCGAATCACTGTAAAGGAAAATCTTTTGCACAGTCCTTCACTTCCTCTGTCTTTATTTTATCAGAGCTTTCAATGAAACAAAGATTCTTTTGGGAGATTTTTTGCCATCATTTATTTTTTCCGGCATGTGACCAGAATGCGTTGTGGGCACCTACTGGGTGAGGTTTTCCGTGCATGTCCCCCCAGGAGAAGGCCCTGGGGCAGACCAAGTTTAGATCCAGTACACGGAGGAGAGATTACATCTCGCTGTCTTGGAACGCCTTGCTGTCCCATGAAAGAGCTGGAGGAGGTGGTGAAGATCTGGAGATGTGTTATAATTAGGTTGAGAGAGGGGTCAAAATTTCATTCAGAAAATCAAAGTCTTGAAGGCAGATAAACTTGCTGGCTTTGCAGTTCATGGTAGTACCTTAACTTTACAGCCTCATCAGCCTCTTTTCCCTGGGGAAGTATTTACAAATGACCTCAGCAGTTAATCTGCTTTACCCGTACATGAGCTAGAGTGTTTAAGCAGAGCAGTTATTTTGAATACACAGCAGGCTCCTTTCATACATTAAACTGAACTGGGTACCAGGGATGAGTAGAATAATGGAATTTAGATTTAATTATTCTGAAATTATTATTTTTAGTACCACCAAAACTAATTTCATCTTATCAAACTGACTCAGGAGTGTCGTATTAACTTGGCAGAATATAACAGAGTTAAATCTGTTTTTGTTTTGTTTTTTTAATTGATGATACAAATATTGTCATCGGTGCAGTATTGGTGACAAAGCTACATCAAAAGTTGAACATGCATCCGACTGTTGTTACCACTGTACAAATACAGCCACTTAAAATGGCTACCTCACCCCTGACAGGACCGTGACGGAATTCTGACCGATTGCTGGCTGATGGGTGGCCGTAATCATCCCCGCCTGTGACGTGGCTGATGCAACCATGAGTAGTAATACCCCTAAGCGGCAGTTAAGAAAACCCGCGGTAATCTCTAGTGTATCCACCAGGTGGAGCAGTGTTGAGGAGCATTTATTTACAGGCTTGGGATCTATGAAGAAGCTCGTGTGCAAGAATATTATTTTTCTGGATTTAATTTTCTTTTAAATTGTATCTCCTTATTAGATTACATTGAAATGAATGAAAAACTGTTTACTAGAAATAGTTTTGGTAATTTTCAGTATAAATTCCCAAAACCTAGTTTAACAATGGTTAAACTAAGTTTTTATAATTTAATAGCTGAAGAGATTTACAACCAAAGCTATCAAAGAATGTGAAATGGTGAAATACATTTATTGTTTCTTCAAAACAGTGGCCAATGCGCTTTTTATCATAAGGTAAAAACCCTATAATATCCAAGTCAGTTTTTTTTTGTTGTTTTGTTTTTTGTTTTTTTGGAAGAAAGTGCCATCTCTTGGTGACTCTGCTATTAAAATAAAAGGGGGCGTGTTTTATTAGAAAGGAGAAACGCCCTAAGGCCGACAGTTGGCTGACCTCTGGCTAAAAGCTGCAGTTTTGAGTGGCTATATCTGTATGTCCTTATAGTGCGTCAACTAAAGGAATATTATATCATAATATAATATTCTATTATAAGCCATACATCAAAAGATATTGCTATTTGTTAAAGGGCTGAAATTTGGCTCCAAAATAATTTTTAATACAATGAAAGAAAGTATTAAAATTGGAACTCAATATGAACTTCAACTGCTATAAAAAGGGGTCAAGGAAAGGCATTTGAACAAGTTAATCACATTCTTCAGTAATGAATCATACTTTAACTGCTGCTTAACCGTGTGGCATCTTGCATTCCACATTATACTCAAGACAATGAGAATAAGAATGAAAAAAAAAACCCTTAAAAAATTATATGAAACCTTATATAAGGTTTCATATCATTAAACCTTAGTGAAACCTTAGATTTTGTAAAATTTACAATAAAGTGTGTGCCAGAGACATTTAACTCACATTTGCTTGATTGATTTAAATATTCTTTTTCTAGAGGTGAAACTCTTGCAAATATGTATGGTGTAAGGCCAACTGCAAAAATACTCCTGTTCCAACTTTCAGTCACAAAACTGACACTGAGCCTCTTTATTGAATCCAGCATATTTTAATGTGAAAAGAAGGCTTTCGGCTGTCACAGATGTTAGTCTGGCCCTAAATGTTCCTTCTGCTTTAAAGTACCAACCGTTGTAATGAAGGGATATTTTTAGCAGCCTGTTCTTGTTTATTTGACATCAGTAAAACAGCAAAGTAAGATGTTCGTTTTGTAGTCCATCTTTTGCATATCGTAGTTTCACAATGCAGACCATCCAATTCTCAGTGCACGGCATTTCTCCTGAAAGTTTTCATCAAGGTCAAGGAAAAGAGGTTAGAAATGGGAAATAGGAGGTACTTTTGGAACACTCCCTAGATCTCTTGGCTGTCCTGGGAGTGCCTCAATATTCCCTCGGCTAAGCTGGAGGCAATTGCTGGTAAAAGGGAAGTCTGGCCCTCCTTTCTTAGGCTGCTGCCCCCATGACCCAGCCCCGGATAAGCAGAAATACAGGGAGTCTATTACAGGCTAGTGACAGTAGCAATGATTAGTCAAGTAGTTGTGTACATCCTTAGACATAATTGTACTCATGGGTTTTCACTTGCATTTAATCAGTTTTTATTTTATGCTATAGGTCAGTTTTTAATGCCCAGCCTTAAAAACCTAATGGGGTATTGTTGTCACCCTGCCATGCGGGCGAGCAAGCAACGTTGACACCCAAGTTTGTGAATGCGATAACTTGACAATGAAACATGTTGGAACTTTCAAATTTATACCATAAGTGTATCTACAAGGAAGCAAGGCACCAGGGCCCGACATGGTTCATGCCTACTGGCTGAAGAAGCTGACTGCACTCCACGAGCGTCTGGCAGCACAAATGAACCAGCTGCTAGTTAACGAGAAACACCCGGAATGGCTAACCGAAGGTTGGACGGTCCTGATCCCCAAGGACCCCAAGAAGGGACCGGTCCCATCCAACAGGACCCTAAGAGCCTTCATCAGGAACTCAATGGGGATGTGGCGTACAACACTAGAGGCCAACTCCAAGCCCATAGCACAAGTCACCATCAAGTGCGGGATCTACCAAGGAGATGCTCTGTCCCCACTGCTGTTCTGCATAGGCCTGAACCCCCTCAGTGAGATCATTAACAAGACTGGCTACGGATACCGACTACGAAACGGAGCGGTTGTCAGCCACCTCCTGTACATGGATGACATCAAGCTGTATGCCAAGAGTGAACGAGACATCGATTCACTGATACACACTACCAGGCTATACAGCAATGACATTGGAATGTCGTTCGGACTGGAGAAGTGTAGTCGGATGGTAACAAAGAGAGGGAAGGTAGTCAGAACTGAGGGGATTGAACTACCAGAAGGCAACATTGCAGACATAGAGGACAGTTACAAGTACCTGGGGATCCCGCAGGCGAATGGGAACCATGAAGAGGCCGCTAGGAAAGCTGCAACCACCAAGTACCTGCAGAAGGTCAGGCAAGTCCTGAGGAGTCAGCTGAACGGTAAGAACAAGATCCGGGCCATCAACACCTACGCCCTGCCCGTGATCAGGTACCCTGCTGGGGTAATAGGCTGGCCAAAGGAGGAGATAGAAGCCACTGACATAAAGACAAGAAAGCACCTGACCATGCATGGAGGGTTTCACCCCAAGTCCACCACCCTGAGGCTGTACGCTAAGCGGAAGGAAGGGGGCCGGGGACTGGTGAGTGTCAGCACCACAGTCCAGGATGAGACAAGAAACATCCACAAATACATCACGAAGATGGCCCCAACTGACCAAGTGCTCAGTGAATACCTCAGGCAGCAGAAACCCAAGAAAGAGGAGGGAGGCGAGGAACCATCATGGAAGGACAGGCCCCTGCATGGTATGTACCACCAGCAGATAGAGGAGGTGGCTGATATCCAGAAATCCTACCAGTGGCTGGACAAAGCTGGACTGAAAGACAGCACAGAGGCACTAATCATGGCAGCACAAGAACAAGCTCTGAGTACAAGATCCATAGAGGCTGGGGTCTATCACACCAGGCAAGACCCCAGGTGCAGGCTGTGTAAAGATGCCCCAGAG
Organism: Oreochromis aureus; assembly: GCF_013358895.1. Classification (NCBI taxonomy): domain Eukaryota; kingdom Metazoa; phylum Chordata; class Actinopteri; order Cichliformes; family Cichlidae; genus Oreochromis; species Oreochromis aureus. The sequence goes on from NC_052955.1 coordinate 37,261,574, forward strand.
ACAATCCAGCACATAACAGCAGGGTGCAAGATGCTAGCAGGCAAGGCATACATGGAGCGCCATAACCAAGTGGCCGGCATAGTGTACAGGAACATCTGTGCCGAGTATAACCTGGAAGTCCCGAGGTCAAAATGGGAGATGCTCCCAAGGGTGATGGAGAATGACCGAGCTAAGATCCTGTGGGACTTCCAGATACAGACGGACAAAATGGTGGTGGCTAACCAACCGGACATAGTGGTGGTAGACAAACAGAAGAAGACGGCTGTAGTGATCGATGTAGCGGTTCCGAATGACAGCAATATCAGGAAGAAGGAACGCGAGAAGCTGGAAAAATACCAAGGCCTCAGAGAAGAGCTCGAGAGGATGTGGAGGGTGAAGGTAACGGTGGTCCCTGTGGTAATCGGAGCACCTCAAGCTCCCAGGCCTCTTGTAGAGGACCCGAGCTTGAAGGATAAACCGCCCGCAGGGGCGAGATGGGTGTTTGTGTATATGTATATATATGTATATATAGTTGTCTACTGACTGTTCTCAACACCAGTAAACGGATAATGGTTAAAAAAATTTTTAAAGCAGTGGTTCCCAAAATGGGGCGCTTGTAGAGTCATTGCAAGCGGGGGTATGAATTTTTTTTTTTAAAAAAGAATGCTTGGACACTGCTAGCATAATGGACAGGTTTTTGACGGGGCTCCCACACAAACGCAAAGGAGAAGATGAAGCAGCACCAAATATCTTTCCAAACCAAAGACTAGAAAAATATGATGATGCATATCTTGCTTTTAGCTTCACCTGCACAATGGTGGTGCCAAGGTATCCCCGGCAGAATTTGTTTTGAATGTAGAAGCCACGTCCGAAGTTCACTCTGATGCCTCTGTCTTTGGAAATGGAGGAACAGTAACTCTGTGTGTAAGTGTGTAAAAACTGCAGATAGTAACATTAACAGCAATAGTATTTTGTCTATGTCTGCCATTGTAGAAATTCATCTCATGTAAACAATAACGCGGCGCACAGCGTGATGTCAAAAAAGGCGCACACCTTTGATGTTGCGTGACTAAATTTCGTCCACACGTAAACGCAAAAACTGAGTTTTTGAAAGTCTCCATGCTGGCAGGACTTTGAAAAAATCTCAGTTTTCAGTGATCAAATATGCCGTTTGATCACTTGACAAAACGATGGAAGGCCCGAACGCATAGAAAATGTTGTGCTTTCAAAAAATACCCGTGTAGGTGTGGACATTACGTAAAAGGATAGTAGTTTATTTTATTGCTACCTGTAATTTATTGCAGTTTACTTTTATTTATTTAATTGTTTACAAAAGGTTTGAGGTGTGAAATTAATTGCAATGGAGTTTGAAAACTATATAGGTGTTTGTGGTTGGACAGGGTGGTCTTGTAACACAAAGGGGGGCCCAGCAAAAAAAGTTTGGGAACCACTGTTTTAAAGCTCATGGGAACAATTAAGGGGACGTTAGAGTAGTTGTGACGCAAGCTTTACTTTTGTTGATCATTATACCAACACAAGTACGTTTTTTTTGGTTCTCCCATTTCCAGTTAACTTCACTGTAGCTGTAGCTACTTCTCCTATTTTGGCCCACTTGACATCCAGTCTGCAGACTCCTGTGTCATCTATTTACAGTGATGTGCATTTAGTATCTAGGAGGACTACGTGAGTGTGTGTCTGGTGTGGGTGGAAAGTAGGACATTAAAAGTCTAAATTGCACCCTTTTTCTGGGTTTTTCCAGAAAAAACACTCACAGAACAATCAGAGGTTTGGTGCTGGAGGACATGTTAGTAAGTTGGTTAAGGTGGTATGAATGAATGTCAGAATGTCCCCAGGGGCAGAGATTGGTGATTAAAACAGACTTCGGTGGACATATAAGCGAACGAAACACAGATGTTTGGGTGGGTATGATGTTATGGAGAGAAATGCAGAATGGCAGATGGTGATAGATTTTACAAAAAGGATGGCTATAGTGAACAGATATTTCAGTAAGAGGGAGGATAGAGCAAGATATAGGAGTTGAGGTCGGTGCACACACATGGTGGGAGAGATGGGAGTGGAATGGTAGAGACCTGCTATGATGTATGGTTTGGAGACAGTGGCACTAAACAAAAAAAGGAGTTCGAAGTAGAGATGGCAGAGTTGTAGATGTTATGGTTTCAGCGTGAGTGACCAGAGTAGACAAGATTAGAAAGGAGTATATCAGAGGGACAGCTCAGGATGAGTGAAAGTTGAAGATGGATGAGAGAGATGTTTTAGAAACGTGCACAGGGCCTAGTGGGTTTCTTGGACAAAGGATGTTGAAGGTGGAGCTGCCAGGTGTCCAGGAGAGGAGGAAAACCTCAGAGGAGGTTCAAGGATAGTAGTGTAGGATGACATGCAGAGGGTTAGTGTGACAGAAAAGGATGCTATGGACAGGGTGAGGTGTAGGCAGATTATCAACCCTTGAAAAGGCCAACCAAAAGAAGATGGAGCTGTAGATAAGGACCAATCAACAGTTGACATGTCGACAGGCCAGTGCATGAGTGTAGCCCACCAGCTGGAGACCTGCAGACAGAGAATCAAATATCGGCCAAATAGAGAGCTCACACTCAAAAAAACTAAACAAAAAAACTAAAACTAAATTACAGGGCGATAGAATAACATTTCAGGAGATGTAGTGGCAATTGTGCTCTTTCGCTGAGACAATCAACACACAAGCATCTGGAATAAGACTGACTTTACCACAACCAGCGGTCCTCTATGAATGTAGCCATAACTGTTTACATTCGGTTTTGATTGCTTGAAAATAGTGATGCCAATACAAGCTCACTGTCTATTGGAATATATAAATTTACCATTCATCCCTTTATTCATTGATTTATTTTCTTCAGCTTTTCCACTTTGGGATAGCATGGGAGCTGTAGTTTGTCACAGGTTGAGAGCATTCTTTGGACAGGTCGGCAAACTGTATACGGATTAATCCATAGAGACAACCAGGTCACATTCACACCTATAACCAATTTTGAATTGCCAATAAACCTAATCCCATGCATGTCTTTGGACTGTGTGAGAAAACTGGAATACCTGAAGGTGCCACAGACAATTAGAGATGGAGGACAATATCTCTTAAGGCCAAATCAAGCAATGGATTAGGTGTGATCACATCATGGGAGAATGACAACTGTCTGCTTTTTTATCACAAAGACATGTACCAAATAATATTATCTAATTGCAACTTTCAGTTAGATTTGAGTTTATATGTTCTGTCTTTTCTACCTGGATGTCACATGAAGTCACGGAGAAATCCAGAATATGCCAATATACCCTGACTATAGTATTTTCCACTCATGCTCAAAAAGTGAAAAAAACAAAAAAAACTACTTTGTCTCAGCTTTTATGATTTAAAATGATTCGGAGACACACACAAAAAGTATTTGATTTTTATTGTATCTGCACATATATTTCATTTCCTGTTCTCCACCTTGGATATCATGTCACAAGTGTGTAGATACACACATTTGTGTACACGCGTCTGCTAAAGTAAAAGACTGGTAGTGCATGCATTAACGTGCTTTATGCGCCCTGAGCAGTGAAACAGCATTTTTTTTCTTTTTCTTTGTGCTTTCCTAGATAAAAATGTATGTTTATCTGGTTAGGGCTATGCTACCTGTGTGTATGTGTGTGTTGGTGTGTGTGTCTGTTTAGCTGGTGCTGTGACCATATTGTGCTCATCTCTGTTCTGTAGGCTACTTGCCACTCTCTACTGAATAAAGCAACAGTAAAAGAAAAAAAGGAAAGCAAAAAAGCAGTAAGTTTGGAGAATCTATTTTACCTCAGATACTTTTACCCCTAAAGCAAAAAAAACGTTTTTTTGCATTTTATTTCTTTTTGTTTTTGTTTGTTTTTTTTTTTTCTTCTTTTTTCAGTTTTAATTTGGTTTTTCACTGGAAATGTTTTGTTTCTCCATATTCAGCTCTGTGTACAACCCTCTCTTAAAATCATTGTACTAATACTGGCATCACTTGCTGTATTTTTGATTAACAGTTTCCAGGAAATAGAAGCATTCTGTCTTCTCTTTTCTTTCTGGGCTCTCTGTTTGCACTCTAGGAGACCCTTTCTCAGAACATTTCATCTGTACCATCGTTGTAATTTTTTAACTTGCATCACTTATTTTAGTAAACAGATGCACAGCAGCACATCTCGCCTGCTCTGGTGGAGACATAGCCTTTTAAGACTTTTAGATGAAATATTCTGATATATTGGCCTCTTGCTGTAATGAGTTACATTTCACAGCTGATGTCTTTTTTCCACCATTATGAAAGTATGTTTCCACAGTTTTTTGTTTGTGCTAGAAACTCATTCAGAACCTTGATTCTTTTATTCAAATGTTGGTGCTCCTGTGCAGTTTTGTTGCCACTTGTTTATCAACATTTCCTCGATCTCCTCTTCCTTCTGAAATAGTTTACTGATGTTGTTACATCAGTAGAGCGTAATTCTGGGGTTCTGACATGAACTGCAGATTATGATGAAACTGAACCCTGCTTTAAAGCAGTTCTGGCATTTTGGTGCAATAATATAAAAGGTATATCATTTTTGGTTTTTGGTCTAAATGTTCTAAACTGTGAAAAAGCATGGTCCCAACATGCCTGATGACTTTGTTGATAATCAGACTTTTGATCTAGCACTACATTCAGGTCTGTATTTAATCTTGTGTTTATGTTGTCATTAGGATTAGCTTGAAGCAAATACTTTAAGCAAATACAGTGACATTCAAATAGTTACAGACTCTTATAATAATTACTTTTAAAGTTTTTTTGTAAGCATTTTTGACAATTTTGCTTCATTTCAGCCAGACATGGGGAACTTGGGGAGACTTGGGGAAACATTTCTCCAAGGCGACTGTCAATAGTTGCCCGAAACTTTGAAGTGGAACATTTTTGATTTTGCAGGCACTAGCTTTACCTACAGTAAGTCGTGCATCATTTACTCTTTGTATCTAGGAGAGCAAGCCACTAACTGTATGTGACCATTTAAAATTCAAAATATCAAAGTAAAATACGTGACATACACCAGACAAACATAAAACTTTTACATTTTAGAGCTTCATGGTTTTATCTATACCGTTCTTTCGTAAATAATGCACCCTTACTTACACGGACAACAGTGTGGAGATACCTCTTTGTTAATGTTTTAGTTATGAAGCCCCTTGAGTTGCTATAAAAAAAACCCCAAATCTTTTTATCAACTGTCATCTTTGTATTGTGATTGTTACTTTATTATGAACTACCAAGAAACCTAACTTGCCAAGAATAGCATACTCCTTTTCAGGACATTTTGCGTATTTCCTGCTCTATATTTAATTTAACACTGTTGTCCACACTGTAAAAAGCTATTCTAAATTATAAACACTGATTGTAATTTGATTTGTAGTCACAAGTCTGACCATTTGTAGAGTTTTTGGTCAATTCTAGTACTTGCAGTACACACAAAGACTTTCTCTAAGGGTTGTTCAAACTGAAAATGTTAGGTTCCGAAATGTCCATTGACTTTTGTTACTCAAAGTTTTGATCTGATACCACAGTCAGTTCAGTGTAGTTGGTTGTTGTGATTATTTGGAAAATAAAAAAATATAAAATGACCATTATCACCAAGAACATCACTGATAACACCATTATGTTAAGAACATAGACACAAAAGTTGTTCACAAACATCCTAGAAACATTGGTTTATGATGAAGTATGTCTAGGTCTACTATAAACACACTACGTGATGGACTGAAATCTTGCTTTGTGAAATGATTGATAGAAGGCTAGGGAGAAAGAGGAGATGAAGCCAAAATTAAACTCTTTGGTATCAGCTCGACCTGGTGTATTTCAACACGTAGGTGTACTTCTTAGTAGAGCTGGGCGATATATCGAGATTTTTAAAAATATCGATATATTTTTATACGAGATATAAGATGTGACAATATCCTTTATATCGATATAGTCTACGTTACGTTATAATTATAGTTGCGGAGCCGCAAGTTTGCCTCTCTTTCGTCCACTTTTGTCTTTACGCAACGTTACTCGACCTCGCCTCCGTTAATGAGTTACTGCGCATCGCCCCGTGCGTGGGGCTGGACGGCGTCAACGTGTTAACGAGCTAGCCACGCTAACGAGCTAGCCACGCTAACGCCATGCACGGCTTGAAATCCTTTCATCTTCTCAAAAGTTGACTGCGAGCCTTTTGTATGAATTCTGGTTGTGCTTGATGACCGCGAACCGATTTTATGTGATACACAGCGCTCAGCAATCTGTCAAAAAATGTTTTAGTTCGACTTTGGTAAGCTACGGAGCTGCACCGCTTGATGGATTGTCGGAGCATTACGGCTACCGAGGAGCCTCATGGAGTGATACGTACTGTGCTTCAACGTAATATTACCGTGATTGTGTGTGTATAAGGACCATAAATGGCACCTGTTCAGAGACATGGTTACGAAGCGGATTTCAAACTCCAGGCTGTCAGTCACGCAGTAGAAGTTGGGAACAGAGCAGCTGTGAAATCTGTCTTTGTTATTATGCTCAGCGTCTGTTAGTTTACATTTTGACTGCACAATTTGCTCTTTGTTATGCACAAAACAACATAGTTTTCTTTTATTTATAGAGCATCATTATTTAATAAATGCTCATAATTCATGTACATCTATGCTGTATGTTAATAAAAGTGCCTGTGTGACATCTGGGACACAGCTTTGACTAAGAACTCTTTTTGTTCTTACTTTATGGCTTTAAAAAAAATATCGAGATATATATCTTATATCGCCATCCAGCTAAAAAATATCGAGATATGAATTTTGGGTCATATCGCCCAGCTCTACTTCTTAGGCACCTTCTTCATTGCACCTTTCTGCTGCTCCAATAGTTGGCTAACCTTCCTCCCTACTACCTTGATCTTGGCC
>NC_052955.1:37273492-37418492 GCF_013358895.1 Oreochromis aureus
ATCTGTAACTGATTTGATGTGATTGTAATCTGTGTGCTACATGATCATACACACACACATGCTCACATGCTGAAACCCTCCTCATATGATACTTTTGTTAGATTCAGAACCTCTAGTATGCTCTTTTATATAAAGATAAACCAGATGTTATTTCTTTTTGGCAATTAGCAACTTTAGTCTTTAGATTTTTTTCTTTTCCTTGTCCAAATTTTTTGACATCTGCTGCCTGCACATGAATCACAGACTCATCATGTAAATTAATGATCCCCTCTCTTCTCACTAATACCACCATGCTGACTGTTCATCAATTGTTTGACCAGTCACTAACAAAAAATTAACAAACAAACCAAACATTTTATATCAACAGAGTTTGTGTAGTCAGGTAAAACTGTGCTATATGGTCATGTGACAGTTCAGATAAACCAAACATTTTGCAAACTAAATCAGTGAAGTGCCTGGTGTCGTGTTTCTTCTCCCCTTAAGTTGAGCTTGCAATCTTCTCTCTCTACCCCAGGTTTTTCTTGGACATAGCATCTGACTCTCCACCCAGTGATTCTGTCAACCACAGCCTGTCATTTATCAGTGACGGTAACGTGCTGGCTCTCCACCGGCTGCTGTGGAATAATCAGGAAAGAATTGGCCAGTACCTATCCAGTAACAGGTCAGAATTTTCTATTTAATTAAATTAGGTTTTTTTTATTTTTAATCATTGCATTTTTATTTTTGATCATTAAATCATGAGTCACAATTTTATTCTAGGGACCACAAGGCTGTAGGTAGGCGACCTTTTGACAAGATGGCCACCTTGCTGGCTTACCTAGGACCGCCGGAACACAAACCTGTGGCTGATACTCACTGGTCTAGTCTCAATCTGACCAGCTCCAAGTTTGAGGAGTTTATGACCAGGTAAGTTTGATAACACCTTATTAACATAATGGTTCTGCCTCAACAAGCACATGTAACTTTGAGCATCTTTGTTCCCGTTTATGGGTTGGAAGTCTGTCCATCTTTAGTTTTAGATGCATTAAGCCTTTATAGGAAGCTTTTATTGTATTCAATTTCAACTTTTATCTCAGTGCATCATGGGAAGCCCCAGCAGCCTAGGCCTATTGCAGCGCAACTAAAGGAGGATTCAGGGTCACCAGATTGAGTCCTGTCTATTGGCTGTCAAAAAGGAAAGTTTTGAACCAAATCCAAAAAGTAGAGAGGGTGTCCGAACTGAGAGCTCGATCCACAGAAGAGGGTCCTGAAAGGTGAAGGCTCTTCCCTCCATTCTACTTTTAAATACCCTTGGGACTTCAAGTAAGCCGGCAATCTAAGAGCAAAGTGTTCTAATAGGATGATACGTTACTGTGAGGCCTTTAAGATGATTTGGCCCCTGATCATTCAAGAAAAGGATTTTAAATTAGATTCTGGTTTTAACAGTTAGCCTATGAAGAAAAACCAGTATGGGCAAAATATGCTCTGTCTTTCTGGTCCCTGTGAATACTCTTTCCAGATCAACTGAAGACTTTTGAGGGAGCTTTTAGGACATCCTGATAATAATGAATTACAGTAGTCCAGCCTACAACTACTAAATGCATGAGCCATGTTTTTTTTCAGCATCACTCTGAGACAGGGTGTTTCTCATTTTATATATTCTTCATAAATGTAAAAAGAGACAAAAAAATATGAATTAGAGGTTATCCAGGTCTTCATGCGTAGCAGTGAAAATGTATGCTATGCTTTCTAATGATGATGCCTACGGGAAGCATGTATAATGTAAACAGAATTGGTCCTAGCATCGAACCCTGTGGAACTCAGTAATTCACCTTAATGTGTGAAGAGGGCTCCCCATTTAAATGAACAAGGTGGAGTCTGTTAAATAGTTATGATTCAAACCACTACAACACAGTATCTTTCATTCTTATAGCATGCTCTAATCACTGCAATTAAATATTACAGTCAACAGTGCAGTCATCTACTAAGGTCGAGCAGAACATATACAATCCCAATAAAAAGTTTAAGACCACTTGAAAAATGCCAAAAAGTCATATTTTGCATGGTTGGATCCAAGAAGAGCTCCAACATACAACAAGAAAAAATGGGAGTGAGAAAACGTTTTTTTGAGCATGCAATTTATTGAAAAGAATGCTTAAACTGAAGCAGGCTGTTTTACAGCTGATCAAAAGGGAACATTTCTCCAAGTGGTGAAGACGGCTGCACGAAGGGCGTCTACTATCTGGAACTGTTGTCCATTTTTCCCTTGCCATCTATCCCCAAAGGTTCTCAATTGGATTTAGATCAGGGGAACATGCAGGATGCTCCAAAAGAGTGATATTATTGTCCAGGAAGAAGTCCCTTGTCCTGTGGGCATTGTGTACTGTAGCGTTGTCCTGTTGAAAAACCCAGTCATTACCACACAGACCAGGGCCCTCATTCATGAGGGATGCTCTATGCCACATGGACATAGCCAGTGGCCATTTGACACCCCTGAACCTCCTGAAGCTCCGTTGTTCCACTGAAGAAAAAAGCACCCCAGACCATTATGTTCCCCCTCTCCACTGTGGTGCGTAGAAATCATCTCTGGTGGGATCTGCTTGTCATGCCAGTAACGTTGGAAACCATCAGGACCATCAAGGTTAAATTTTTTCACATCAAAGAATAAAACTTTCTTCCACCTTTCAATGTTTGGTGCTCTATTTCAAAGTCCAAATGGTCAGTTCTGTGGCATTCAAGGAGACAAGACCATTGAAGATGTTTAATGTTTTTGAAGCCATTCGGTCTCAGATGCCGTCTGATGGTTATGAGGCTGCAGTCGGCACCAGTAATGACCTTAATTTGGGTCGAGGATCATCCAGTGTCTTGACATACAGCCGATTGGATCCTCCAGCTCAGTGCTGGTGAGGGTTTTTTGGGTCTTCCACTTGACTATTTTGTTCCATAACCCTCAGGATCATTTAAGAAATTCCAAATGACTGTCTTACTGCGTCCCACCTCAGCAGTGATGGCATGCTGCGAGGGACCCTGCTTATGCAGTTCAACAACTCGACCATGTTCAAAAAGGGACAGTTTTTTTTGCCATCAGAACGTCATGACAGTGTGACTACCTGACAGAAAATGACAATGAATCCACATTTTTGCACAGATTTGGCCTTTTAAAGACATGTGGTCTTAAACTTTTGATCATTTGTAAAACAGCCTGTTTCAAACAAATGTTTTGTCTTATTCTATGTGAATGTTAATATTGCCATCTATAAGTAATCCTAAACAGCTTAATAGTGGAGAATAATAAATCACTAAACTTCTTTAAAAAAACAAGCCATTTGGGTTAGGTTGACGATCCACCACAGCACAATAAAACTGATTCTTATTCACGACTCCTGCATGCACCAAGGAGGGCACTGCTGAGGATGCCAAATGAGGATTCAGGCACAAAATATCAAATCAGGAGGATGAGGTATCTTAAGGGTAGCATAGATAAAAGCGATAACGGCAATCATAAACTAAGGTAGACAGCATGCTGGAATCCAGGATAAAACCCGAGTTAAGGTAGCTGCTCTGTACTGTGTTGGCAAATGGCATTAAAGAAGATAACAGTGGAGGAATTATACCCTTAAGTTTAGTTGCAGCACTATCTACTGTAATTAAAAGTATTCCCAACTGCTGTGTGATCCATTATTGTAAATCTTATTGTTGTTAGGAAATGATCAAAGGGTTTTCAATGAATACTTTTAAATGTTCGGTTTCCATGCCATATCTCAGAACTAGATGGAGAGTGTAGTTAAAGCTCTTTTGGGTTCTTTTACATTTTGAGAGAATCTAATTGTGTTTAGGCTGTCATTTTCAGCATCTAAATGGATGTCAAAGTCATCCACAACAATTATTTTATCTGAGCTGAGCACTAAGTCAGATAACAAGTCTGATAAACCTCTGAGTAAGGGCCAAGGGGACGATAGAGAAACAACAAACAAAACTGGTTTGTTATTTTACCAGTTAGGTCACAACTTTATTTGCTCAATTTACTATCTTCAGCGCTTCTAATTCTTCTCCAGGCATCAAGTACATGAGAAGGAGGAATTCAAAGCCTTAAAGACCCTCAACATTTTCTACCAGGCAGGAACCTCAAAGATTGGAAATCCAGTGTTCTACTATGTCGCCCGCAGGTAGGACTTGGTATTACTTATTTCTCAATTTAGTAAACTGACAAAATAATAGATCAGAGTGCATTTGTTGTTAGAGACTTTGGTTCATTTTAAATTGCTGTCAAGCAAACCTTGCATTCAAAATTTCCTCTGCCGAAAATGAAATGATGTGGAGGTTTCAAATTAGTCAAGACAGAGCTATTCTGTAAAGACATATTGTATCTGTCAGAATGTGTGCTGGCAAGTTGGATGAATTATTTCTAGATTAACCACTAACCACATATCCTGTGTGTAGTGTTAGTGTGTGATGTTTCCTGGATACCAGTATATACCTATCAACAGTAGTTGAGACAGTATCTGCTTCAAACAGATTGTTATTGTTTTGTTTTTGTTTTTTTAAAATAGGACCCTGTTGTATCTGTTTTGTCTATGTTTGGGGACTGAGCACTCAAGCATTCACAGTATTGACATCCAAATCTTTATTATTATTGAGTGTCCCAGTACACTAGGTGGAGAGTCCCAGTATTGAGGCATTCCGAAAGTTGATTCAGTTCATCTGGACGTAGCGTTTTCAGTGGGAGAAACGTCTCGTCACTCATCCAAGTGACTTCTTCAGTCTCAGCTGACTGCAGGTTTCTCCAACCTTATAAACAGTACATTGTGCATGATGGCTGAAACTAGCACCACTGGCGAACAATGGGCTTGACAGGTCAGTTTCTTGATCAACAACCCCTGATCAAAGGCCATTGATCAACTGCTATTGATCACTGAGGAATAACCATTGATCATTGGTCATGAGTACCATTCACAGAGAGTGGGAAGTGGCTGCAATCCTTCTAAGATTGTGAGATTTCCATCAGTAATGGGGGACATTTAAAAGTTGATGTGCACCATAAACTTTACCAAGCCTTCCTAACTTTTTGGAATCTCCTTATCTGGATGATTGAGCATGTATCAAGAAATACTGTATATTATTTGTCAGATTTATTATTCTGATTATTATTATTATTAAGTGTGCCAATTCATACATATCAAAAACACATCAATTTTAAAATGTCTGCCACTGTTTTTTTTAGTAAACCTGTTTTCACTGAACAACAGCAAGCGATTTCCAACTTTTTAGTGCCACCAGCAGCAAAGAAATACATGACTATTCTCTCAAAGCAAATACTTTGATTTTTCTTTGAGCTACTTGTTATTGTACAATCAGTGCACTTTAATACCAATTTCACAACTTTGTAGTGAGCTGTGTAGAATACTATTTAGCTTAAACTGTACACTGCCACAGAATCTCGATCGATACAATTCTGTTATTTTTATACAGCACCAAATCACATCAACAGTTGCCTCAAGGCGCTCAGATTGGATTTAGGTCAAGACTTTGACTAGGCCACTCCAAAGTCTTCATTTTGTTTTTTGTTTTTTTAAGCCATTTAGAGGTGGACTTCCTGGTGTGTTTTGGATCATTGTCCTGCTGCAGAACCGAAGTGCGCTTCAGCTTGAGGTCACAAACAGATGATTGGACATTCTTCTTCAGGATGTTTTGGTAGAAAGCAAGATTCATGGTGCCATTTAACACAGCAAGTCTTCCATGTCCTAAGGCAGCAAAATAGCCCCAGACCATCACACTACTAATACCCTATTTTACTGTTGATGTTCCTTTTCTGATATGCTGTGTTACTTTTACGGCAGATGTAATGGGACACACACCTTCCAAAGGTTCAACTTTTGTCTTCGTCAGTATACAGAATACTTCCCAAAAGTCTTGGGGATCATCAACATGTTTTCTGGCAAAACTGTGATGACCTTTTATGTTCCTTTTGCACAGCAATGGTTTTCGTCTTGGACCACTGCCATGCAGGCCATTTTTGCCCAGTCTGTAATGAACATTGATGTTAACTGAGGTGAACCCTGCAATTCTTTGGATGCTGTTCTGGCGTGTTTTGTGACCTCTTGGATGAGTCATCGCTTCACTCTTATGGTTATTTTGGTCAGCAATTCACTCCTAGGAAGGTTCACCACTGTTCTATGGCTTTAATCTTGCCTTCAGCTTTATAACCTTTTCCAGACTGAGGGACTTCCTTGGATCGTGACATGATGTCTGGCTTTTGAGGACCTTTTTGGTCTACTCCACTTTGTCAGGCAGATCCTATTTAAATTTCTTGATGGAAGTGTATCAGTAATCAGGGCTGGGTGTGACTAGAGAAACTGAACTCAGCTTTCCAAAGTTAATTTATGTTATAATGGGGCGGGGGAGGGATCACTTTTTCACACAGGGCCATCTATGTTTGGATTTGTTTCCCCCTGAATAATAAACACCTTCATTTAGAAACTGCAGTTTCCATTTTTATAAGCCATTTTTTAAGAGTACAAACCGCTTCTCTCAAAGACATGACAGAGACACAGGGCTACTCACACCCTTGCTCATTTGAATATCATTTGTTGATTGGTTGGAATCTCCTCTCTGTCTCTTTGTGTAATAACACCTAGGGATGGGATTAATGAAGGATTTAGTGACTGCGATTCCATTATTGATATCACTTATTTTTTCAATTCCTTATCGGTTCTCACTGGCAGATTAATTGCATGCTGTGGGTCAAACGTTTGTGCATGTTTGTTGGGGTATTTTCCCTCTTTGTTGTAATCAGTGTTGAGTCGTTATTTTAAAAAGTCAGTGTTACACATACAGAACACTTAAAAAAAAAAAAAAAAAAAAAAGTAATGCAGTAAGTTACTTAATTACTCCTGCGAAAAAGTAATTTGTTATACTACTTGTTACATTAGATGGTGGAGAGTCCCAGATTTTAAGCCCTAGTGGGAGTTAGAGTCGTTGGGGACTATTGATCATGTGCCCCTTCGCATGAGCCAAAGTGTGAAAAAGGGTGTGGATCATTATCAGCAGAGGTTTGGGATAAAAAGCATTGTGAGACCTTGCCTCACCCTATCATGTGACTTATTGAGATCAACTGACAGAAGATGTGAGTGGGCGTTAAAGTATCTGGGAAGGGATCTCAAAACTGGATTATAGGTGTCAGACAGTTGGTGTGGTAAGCAACCCCCTCTGTTCAAGGATGGTCGTTCACAGTGGACATAGATGGCTTCTTTCACTCCTCTTTCAACCATCTGTCCTCTTTGTCCACAATGTGAAAATTGGCATCCTGGACATTGAGAACACCTCAACATTGAAGTTTACCGGAAGCCCACACACAGACTAGTACCTACTCTTTGACTCCCACCACCCTCTGGAACTGGAAGTGATCCTGCAATATCAGTCAGAAAAAGTTCCCTCTAAGGCAGAAGGGAAAGAAAAGGAACACACACATGTAAAGAAAGCTCTTAAAACATGTTTTTATCCCAACATGGGCTTTAATCAAATCAGCAAAGATGCACAGTAAACAAGGTCAGACACCAACTAGGGAGAAACAGAATAACAAACAGAACAAAAATGTCATCCCTTATGTAGCCAGTTTTACAAAGAAACTGACGCACACACTCGGACAAAAATTGGTTTGTCCCAAAGACAAACTAAACAACCAACCTCTACATTCGAGAAACCCAACAGCCACTTCATAAACGTATGGCACAACATAGAAGAGCCACCTCGACAGGACAAGACTCAGATGTACATGTGCATCTAAAGGATAAAAGTCACTCTTTCAAAGAAGGCCAATGTAGACTGTTTTTGGTAGCTATTCGTCACAGTTTTTGTAACATTCTCAACAAATTTTTCCCATTCATTTGAATGGAAGAGCGCCTGAAAAGGGCACCAAACTAGGCCACTTTGGAGCCTTCCTGCTCAGCCATACTTTATCGCAGACACATCATCCAAACTTCATATGGGTCACACGGTTGTCCATCACATTTTATACACAGTACAAACATGAAAGTTAGGTATTTTGTACTTGAGAAGTTGTTGCTGCTCACAATTAAATAATTTTTGTGATACAACTTGTAGGTTTCTCTTGGTAAAGTGTTGTTTGAGACTCAAATTCCTGTTTGCGTTCTGCTTTCTGTTTCACGAGTGGAATTGCAGTCCTGCAAATGTCTTCATTCGCATACATTTTTTAGTCTGGCAAAGGGGTGAAGAGGGGTTTTCACTCACCCAAGACACACTCCCATGCAGTCCTCCAAGATACGACTGCTGAAAGTTGGTTGACCAGTGACCTGGAATAGAGAAGGAAGCGATAGCGATAGTCTAGTTCACTGGAAACAGAAGAACTGGGGTGAAAAAAATTTAAAAAATACAGCATGAAACGCACAGTTGCCGTAGTGCACACTTTTCACTATGTTTAACACTTGATCTCACTTGAGCTCTTTATATGTTATAGCTTCACTCTCCTTTGCGGCTGGCTGACTCACCAACAGCAACAACATGAGCAAAACTGTCTCACAGATTGGCTCACATGCTTTAAACACTGCTTCCGTCTGACAACAGACTCTCTGCAGGCATTCGGGCAGTCCCCGTAGTGGAACGGGAGGGGAACATGCTTGCACGTGTGTATTATACACTGTCCTATTGCTAGTTCTTAACTGGTAAATTGGAAAGTATTTTGTATTACAAACATTTTGGGCTTCTTATTGGGAACAGCACTGTTCTAAATGGCTTGGTAGGACCAAAACACCACAATAGCATTGATTCGGAACAAACGAATAAATGAACCCAGCAGCATGTGTTCAAGCATTAAACTAAATGTTTACATCTGACATTTTTCTTTGTGTAGAGGATTTTAAGAGATATTGTCATGATGTGCATCTTGAAAGGATGGTGATGACAGAAGATAACAACAGTCGCAACAGTTTTTATACAGCAAAGGAAAATGGAGGTGCTACATACAGGAAATTACTTATAGATTTAGTGTCCACATGCTGCAGTTTAGAAGGTGGTGAATGCAGTTGTCATGACTACAACAGACAGAATGACTGTTTGTTGAGTTTTGATGTCCAGTTTGCAGCCTTCATTATATAAATTAGTTAGTTTAGGCTTCTTGGTTAAAGACTTTGGATGTTCTGTTGTGCTTGTGTGTGAAGAAAAACTATCCATACTTGTTGAAGATGTCCAGATGTGGTCCCCGGATTCATTCATACCTGCTTTGCCCTGATACATTCCACTGTCAACAAGTGGAGATTTTGCCTGATAGTTAGGTGTGTTCTCTACAGTCCTTGGGGGCAATTGAACATCCTGCCCTTCACTTCTGCTGTTAACCCAGAGTGGTGACTCAGTAAACCGAGCTGAGTACCTTTCCCTTCCTGTTACTGGTAAATGGGATTGCCCACAGATGGGTCTTGTATAACAGGGGCACCCCAAAACAGTTGCACGGGTTTTCTCTGACCATCTAAGGAGCTTTGTTATGTGTTCTTCTTCTTCACAAGCCCAGGGGTTATCCCCAAGAGTAATAATCTCCAGTCCTATTAGGTTATCAAAAATTCCCTCAGACAACCAGGTGAAGCGGTTAGCATGCAAATAAAACTGGGCCAGTCGGGGCAGTCGATCCAACGATCCGGGCAGGATCTGCAACAGATAGTTATGTGATAAGTCAATGATCTCCAAGTTGTGTGGCATGTTTGTGGGCACTGTCCAAAACCTGTTATGACTGAGGTTAAGAGACCGTAGACTCAACAGTGTGTTATTGATAAAGACCACTCTCTCTAGCTCATTATCTGATAGATCCAGAACTTTCAGGTTCCAGTGGTAGGCTGTGTCATTTTTGTCTAGAGAGCGTAGATGATTCCCTGCTGCTCGAATGTCCCACAGAGACCTTGGCAGGGCAGGGGGGAGACTCTCCAGGCGGTTGTAGGACAGATCCAGGGTGCGCAGATGGGCATAGTGGCTGAGCTGGCTGTCCAGACCCTGCAAGCTGCCAAAGGAATGTCATATTTAATCATCATATTTATTACCATCATAATTGTAATAAAATGTCAATATTGCTAATTGGATTGATGAATAATCAAATGGCTTAAAAGCTAAAGCATGAAAGTTTGCTAGTGTAAAACACTCTGAGTGCTTAAAAAAGATTAGAAACGCATTTGCTAAATATCAGTTGGTACCATATAGCATGATTGTAAGCACATAAGTATGACAGGAGTGAATATAGGGATCTTGTAAAAGCCTTAAGCATGTCTGGAGTTACAAAAACTACTCATATTGTGTTCATATTGAACACCTTTAAGGTGAAGGAAATTATGGTAGATTGCCAAAGATTCAGGCCTCCTTTCCAGCCTGTGAAAGTTTGTGGGGTGGACATAGAGATGGTAACAAAATATAAATATCTAGGTTTACACATATACAACAAACTAAACTGGTCCTGTATATAGGAGCCGTCTCTTTTTTTAAGGAAGCTAAGATTTCTTGAAATTGCAGTAAATTGCTGCAGACGTTCTTTCAGTCTGTGGTGGCAAGCGTGCTGTTCTATGCTGCACACTTCTACTGGGGAGGCAGCATAAGAAACAAGGGTGCAAAAAGACTGGACAAACTAGTGAAGAAAGCTGTAATTGGAGCCATACTGGGGGAGATGGTGGAAAGATGCACACTAAATCCATTAGAAGCCATTCTGATTAATTCTGATCACCCACTTTACAACATCTTTATGGAACAAAAAAACATGAGTACTTGAAGAGCCCCTGCTCTCCATTGGAAAATCATTTGCACCCGTAGATATCTGGCTTTTAAATTCTCATATAAGTAGCAGATGAGCGATGTCAGATATATGAGATCAATCAACAATCAAGTTATTCTTATTCTCCTATAAACAGTTGGTATTAGTTCCAAGTTCATCTTTAGAAGTTCCTTAAAGGCTTTTACAGGTGAGTGTGTATGTAAAAATCTATTATTATTAAGTTATAAGTTCAGAAAGCTTATCTGGGACAGCTATATATTTTAACAGTCAGACCCTCTAGTTAAGTAGATTTCTGCTTAACCATATGCTACGTATTCTGTTACCTGTTACATGCACATGTATCTCAAAGTGAGTCATGTAATATAATGTCTAAAAGTGGAGCATTTAAGAGGTGCAGGACCTTACCTGTTAAAAGAAAGGTTGAGAAAGCGAATGTTATGCTGCAGACCAGGTGGTAACTTGGTCAGGCCTCGTGAAGAGCAGTCCACAACACGATGGCCTCCGCTGCAGGAGCAGGCAGCAGGGCAGATGGACAGCACCCAGCCTCCCAGCAGCCCACACAGCAGCAAGAGGAGTAGGTAGAGCACAGAAGCAGAGCATACAGGCATGCTTAGAGCTCTAAAAGTGAGACAAGTTTTTAAAGTAGTAAATTAGATATCAATCTGGCTCGTTCTAGCACATGAAATTTCATAGTATTTAAACTTAAAATTGATACTTCTATTATTTCAAATATTCTATATTTCTTTGTTCGTTTTCTCACATAACTGTCAGATTATTTACTGAAATTTTATTTTTTTTTCTTTTTTTCTTTTTTTCTTTTTTTGCTGATGTAGTCCAGATATCTTTGGCAAGTGTACTGACAGAATTTTGTAAAAATGCAGTGACTATACCTCAGGAGGTAGGGCAGGTTGTCTACTAATCTGAAGGTGTGTGGTTTGATCCCTGGGTGCTCCAGACTGCATGCCACATATCCATAACCCCAAGTTGCTCTTCTATGCATCCATCGGACTATGAACAGGTATGACTGTTAGATAGCAAGCACTTTTGTAGAAAAATTATACAAAAAATTGCTTTTATGATTATGTGAATGAGGCAAGCTGTATAAAGCGCTTTAACAACTCAGGTAGAGTAGAAAAGCAATATATGAGAACCAGTCCATGTAACTTTATGTACTTCTGATGTGATAGGAAGTGGGTATAGATGACTCAAGTTGATCTAACAGTATTATTTTTTATATGCTTGTGACAGGGCTGGGCTGAAGCCCCATCTCATGTTTATGGAGAGCACGGTACTTAATCACCATCTGTCTTTTTTTGATTGTGTAGGTATTTCAGTTAGAAAATCTTTTTTGGGGTTTCGAATGCATTACATGCCAAAGGCAAGTGAATAATTGTCCTAAAAGATTTTAATTTGAGTATTGACCAAATTAATTATGAATATGATTGTCATGCAGTACTTGAGCTAATGCCCTAATGTAGCAGTGATGGGATTGGGTTTTCTGTTTTGGGTTTCCATATTTTTTCTTGCACCTTTTCTTCTTTGGTTCTGCATTCTTGTTTAAAACAGGAAATCTGTTTCCGTGTGCTGTTTTCTTTCTAATATTTTTCTTGGCTTTGTCCGTGGGTTCTAAAATTGTTGCACATGGACCTATGAACACAACAGCATCTACAGTGCATATGATACAATAATATAACAGAATGACACCAAGTTTCAGTTACTGAATTGTACACAGTAGCTCTGAAGTGTTTGAAGGCTGTAATCATAGAGCATTGTACATAGCTCATTAGAGAAGATCCATTTAACTGTATACTATTCTTAGTCACAGTTCTATGTGACAAAACTATAAATATAAATATCAACAGAAACCATAATTTCATTAGAAATATTAAAAACTTTTAACTTTTAACTTTTAACTGTGGCCCACCAGGTAACAGTTTGAGCATTTTGGCGTTTTATTCTCAAATTGAGTCCTTACATTATCAGTAACATTATTGTTATGTAATATCATTGATGGTGTTAAGAAAATTTGTTATGTTTAATGTTATTTATTAGTTAGTAAGTGAATGGCTGTGGAAATGGCACGTGCATTGAGAATTCACCACTTGAACTCATCATACTCTCTTCTCAGTACTGTTGCCATTCTGAAGTAGGGTTCTGTGTGTCTTTGGTTTTAAGTAGCAACCAGCTTGAAGATGTGCCAGTAGGACATGCGCTCAGAATGCTGCAGTGACATTCAGTTCATTCAGGCAAATAAACTGTGTGTCCACAGCTGCAGTTCATATTCTGATCTAAAGACTACTCTATCACAAGCACTGAATATGGTAAATATATTCTGGAAATTTCTTCAAGGTGTCGCTTTATGTGCTTGATAATAGCAGTTGTCACTGCTATGACTGTGCTTTACATTGCTAGCTTCTATATTTAAGAACTGTAATGTGACTTTTCTCAGTGCCTCCATGGAATAGTAAAAGAAAAAAATCTGCATAGCAACAGAGCACAGACTAGCTTTATCATGAGCCAGCACTACATTACATTAATTTACTGTAGCCAACATGTGCATGTGGATCTCCCCATTTAAAATCACTCACCTTATGCTTTCTAGTGTCTGTTTATCATCTTTCCTTTTTTCTTCTCGTTTCCTCCTCAAGCTGTAGTTGTGTCCTTTCTTAGTGCTTCTCTTTGCTGCTCAAGAGTCTCAGATTCTTGTTTCTGGTTGTTGTGTGGCAGTACACAATACTACCTTCTGTCGCTGGTGCTGTGTCCTGTTTACTGCTCTGCAGGCTCCTGATGCAGCTGGAGCTCCAGGTTAGGGAGGAGAGAGAATTGCAGCAGCAAGCCAAGCCTACTGCTGATGAAGCAAGCAATAACTCGACTGGTGTGTGTGTATACATATACATATACATATATATATATATATATATATATATATATATATATATATATATATATATATATATATATATACATACATATATACACATACATATATATACATATATATGTATATATATATATATATATATATATATATATATATATGTATGTATATATATATATATATATATATATATACATATATACATATATATATATATATATATATATATATATATATATATATATATATGTATGTATATATATATGTATATGTATATATATATATATATATATATATATATGTATGTGTGTGTGTGTGTGTGTGTGTGTGTGTGTGTGTGTGTGTATATATGTATGTGTGTGTGTGTATATATGTGTGTGTGTGTATATATATGTGTGTGTGTGTGTGTGTGTGTGTGTATATATATATATGTGTGTGTGTGTGTGTATATATATATGTGTGTGTGTGTGTGTGTATATATATGTGTGTGTGTGTGTGTGTGTGTGTGTATATATGTGTGTGTGTGTGTGTGTATATATATATATGTATATATGTATGTGTATATGTGTATATATGTATGTGTATATGTGTATATATGTATGTGTATATGTGTATATATGTATGTGTATATGTGTATATATGTATGTGTATATGTGTATATATGTATATATGTGTATATGTGTGTGTGTGTGTATATACATACGTGTGTGTGTGTGTGTGTATATGTATATGTGTGTGTGTGTATATGTATATAGGTGTGTGTGTATATATGTATATGCATATAAACAACTAGTAGCTCAGTGTTCCAACATTCGAAAGGAGGGACTGCTATCACAGCTAGAGATTGACGAGGTACAACATAAATGCTACGGCAAGGAGGAGTCAGGACGCCAGGTCAGGGGGGAGATATCATCACCCCCACCCGAGATTGGGTACATAGCCCCAAGTGCGATAGGAGAAGGATCGTTGAGTGCGAGAGGAACTGACCTGAAAGATAGGATCATGGCCAAGCTTGCAACCTGGATCCCCCGTAGCCAGTTACCAAGATTACGTGAAGTACCCTCAGAAGGTCTGCTAGATGATGTTAATGCAGCACTACGGACGATACCTACAACCACGATTACCGACACTAACAAGCTGATCTACACTACGGCAGCAGTGATCAGTGAGATGCTTGGCTACAAGTTGAACAGCCACAAGGGGCAGTACCCTCCATGGAGAAGGAGCCTAGAGGGCAAGATCAAAGTAGCACGGAGGGAGGTTAGCCAACTAACGGAGTTGCAGAAAGGTGTGACAAAGAAGGTGCATAAGTAATACAGCAAGCTGTCCATACCTGAGGCCTTGGAAACTGCCAAGCAAAGACTCACAGCCTTGGCCAGCCGTTTGAGGAGGTACACCAGAGAGATAGAAGGCAAGAGAATAAACCAGCTGTTCTCTACAGAACCAGCAAAGGTGTACTCTCAGTGGCAAGGGAACAATAAGAGAACAGCACCACCAAGGCTGGAGATGGAGCAATACTGGAAGAGCATATGGGAGAAGGACTCAACCTATAACGGAAATGCTCAGTGGCTAGTGGATCTGAGGGCAGACCATAGCGATCTCCCTGAACAGGGTCCAGTAACCATCACAGTGGCAGATATCCAAGAAAGGGTCTCCAGTATGAAGAGTTGGACAGCACCAGGGTCCGACATGGTTCACGCCTACTGGCTGAAGAAGCTGACTGCACTCCACGAGCGTCTGGCAGCACAAATGAACCAGCTGCTAGTTAACGAGACACACCGGAATGGCTAACCGAAGGTCGGACGGTCCTGATCCCCAAGGACCCCAAGAAGGACCGTCCCATCCAACTACCGACCAATAACCTGCCTCAGTACTACATGGAAGCTCCTGTCAGGCATCATATCGGCTAAGATGAACAGGCACATGGGTCAATACATGAGCGGGGCACAGAAAGGGATTGGCAAGAATACCAGAGGCGCAAAACACCAGCTACTGGTAGACAGAACAGTCAGCCGAGACTGCAAGACCAGACTGACCAACCTGTGCACTGCCTGGATTGATTACAAGAAGGCCTATGACTCAATGCCCCACAGCTGGATACTGGAATGCCTAGAATTGTACAAGATCAACAGGACCCTAAGAGCCTTCATCAGGAACTCAATGGGGATGTGGCGTACAACACTAGAGGCCAACTCCAAGCCCATAGCACAAGTCACCATCAAGTGCGGGATCTACCAAGGAGATGCTCTGTCCCCACTGCTGTTCTGCATAGGCCTGAACCCCTCAGTGAGATCATTAACAAGACTGGCTACGGATACCGACTACGGAAAGGAGCAGTTGTCAGCCACCTCCTGTACATGGATGACATCAAGCTGTATGCCAAGAGTGAACGAGACATCGATTCACTGATCCACACTACCAGGCTATACAGCAATGACATCGGGATGTCATTCAGGCTGGAGAAGTGTAGTCGGATGATAACAAAGAGAGGGAAGGTAGTCAGAACTGAGGGGATTGAACTACCAGAAGGCAACATTGCAGACATAGAGGACAGTTACAAGTACCTGGGGATCCCGCGGCTAATGGGAACCATGAAGAGCGCTAGGAAAGCTGCAACCACCAAGTACCTACAGAGGGTCAGGCAAGTCCTGAGGAGTCAGCTGAACGGTAAGAACAAGATCCGGGCCATCAACACCTACGCCCTGCCCGTGATCAGGTACCCTGCTGGGGTAATAGGCTGGCCAAAGGAGGAGATAGAAGCCACTGACATAAAGACAAGAAAGCTCCTTACCATGCATGGAGGGTTTCACCCCAAGTCCAGCACCCTTAGGCTGTATGCTAAGCGGAAGGAAGGGGACCGGGGACTGGTGAGTGTCAGCACCACAGTCCAGGATGAGACAACGAACATCCAAGAATACATTGGGAAGATGGCCCCAACTGACAGCGTGCTCAGTGAATACCTCAGGCAGCAGAAACCCAAGAAAGAGG
The DNA here is from genome assembly GCF_013358895.1 of Oreochromis aureus. Lineage (NCBI taxonomy): Eukaryota > Metazoa > Chordata > Actinopteri > Cichliformes > Cichlidae > Oreochromis > Oreochromis aureus. The sequence goes on from NC_052955.1 coordinate 37,290,097, forward strand.
AGGGAGACGAGGAACCATCATGGAAGGACAGGCCCCTGCACGGTATGTACCACCGGCAGATAGAGGAGGTGGCTGATATCCAGAAATCCTACCAGTGGCTGGACAAAGCTGGACTGAAAGACAGCACAGAGGCACTAATCATGGCAGCACAAGAACAAGCTCTGAGTACAAGATCCATAGAGGCTGGGGTCTATCACACCAGGCAAGACCCCAGGTGCAGGCTGTGTAAAGATGCCCCAGAGACAATCCAGCACATAACAGCAGGGTGCAAGATGCTAGCAGGCAAGGCATACATGGAGCGCCATAACCAAGTGGCCGGCATAGTGTACAGGAACATCTGTGCCGAGTATAACCTGGAAGTCCCGAGGTCAAAATGGGAGATGCCCCAAGGGTGGTGGAGAATGACCGAGCTAAGATCCTGTGGGACTTCCAGATGCAGACGGACAAAATGGTGGTGGCTAACCAACCGGACATAGTGGTGGTAGACAAACAGAAGAAGACGGCTGTAGTGATCGATGTAGCGGTTCGAATGACAGCAATATCAGGAAGAAGGAACACGAGAAGCTGGAGAAATACCAAGGGCTCAGAGAAGAGCTCGAGAGGATGTGGAGGGTGAAGGTGACGGTGGTCCCTGTGGTAATCGGAGCACTAGGTGCGGTGACTCCCAAGCTAGGCGAGTGGCTCCAGCAGATCCCGGGAACAACATCGGAGATCTCTGTCCAGAAGAGCGCAGTCCTGGGAACAGCTAAGATACTGCAAGAGGACCCTCAAGCTCCCAGGCCTCTGGTAGAGGACCCGAGCTTGAAGGATACACCGCCCGCAGGGGCGTGCTGGGTGTTTTTTTTTAATGTATATGTATGTGTATATATGTATATGTATGTGTATATATGTATATGTATGTGTATATATATGTATATGTATGTGTATATATGTGTGTGTATATATGTATGTGTATATATATGTATATGTATGTGTATATATGTGTGTGTGTATATGTATGTGTATATATGTGTATATGTATGTGTATATATGTGTGTATATATATATGTATGTGTATATATGTGTGTATATATGTGTATGTGTGTGTATATATATATATGTATGTATGTATATATATATACATATATATATATATATATATATGTATGTATGTATGTATGTATGTATGTATATGTATATATGTATATGTATATGTGTGTATATATATGTATATGTGTGTGTATGTATATGTATGTATGTATATACCGTAAATCCCGGACTACAGAGTGCAACTGATTAAAAGCCACATGCTCTAATTGTAGAAAGAAAATCAATTTTGTACTTGTACAGGCCGCACCAGATTTTAAGCCGTATGCGTTTCACTTGTAATATGAGATATTTACACAGAAATATTACACGTGAGGATTTTTAACGTTTAATTTAATTCGTAAAGTAACATAAACGTTATGGTAACATACAAAAATACCTACTGTAAATGCTTTTTTTCCTCAAACAGTGCCTGTAACACGGCTACCTTTAAGTATCGGTAACACACAAATTACTTTGCTTATGTTTTTTTTACGGAACCGTGCACAAACAACATTACAACGTCTCTTAACAACTGATAAAAGTATATACCGTATATATACTACTTATCATTTTGATTGCGCTACTGTTACCAGGCAAAATGTTTTTGGCCGCATGAAAAAAAATATGCATTAGCCGCACGTCAGTATAAGCCGCAGTGTTCACAGTGTGGGAAAAAAGTAGCGGCTTATGACCCGAAAACTATGGTATATGTGTGTGTGTGTGTGTGTGTGTGTGTGTGTGTGTGTGTGTGTGTGTGTGTATATATATGTATATGTGTGTGTGTGTATATATATATATAAAGCCTTTTATGCTGGGAAAGAGAAACTGCCAGTTCCTCAATCGTGGTCACTAACAAGAAGATTTATGTTAGCGTATGAATTCATTTGAGCCTGTATGTCTACTTTTGTCTACTTTTGATGCTATGGGGATTACTTGCTTGTGGGAATGAAAGTGACATACGAGTTGATGGAACTCATTTTGAGGCTGATCATCTATTCAGATTATAACTGGAACATTTGTGGTGACCTGAAGGTTGTGGCACTGCTGTTGGGTCTACAGTTGGGGTACACAGAACACATGTGCTTTTTGTGCCTTTGGAACAGTCGTGATGATAGCAATCATTACAAAGTGAAACAGTAGCCATCCAGAGTTATGTAAGATAAACCTTTATTAGTCCCACATGTGGAAATTATGTTGTGTCACAGCAGAAAGTGGACAGTGCAACGTTACAGTAGCAAAAATTAAGAAAAACAATAGAATAGGATAAGATATTAAGAATAAGATACTGTATGCAATATAATAAAATATTATATGCAATAGAATAAAATACTACGTTGTCAGAAAGGAAAAAAAAAAACTTTTGGCCGATACAATGTGCTACATGCATCACTAGTTGATCCACTAAAAGTGTACCTTCCGCCACTTCACATTAAACTAGGCCTAATGAAAAAATTTGTCCTGGAAATGGATCGTAATGGAAATGGCTTCCAGTATCAGAAGGATAGGTTTGGAAAAACCCAAACTGATGCCAAGCTAAAAGCAGAAATTTTTGTTGGTCCTGAAATCCACGAAATGATGCGTGATGACACATTCAGATCCAAACTGAACATGCTTGAATTCGCCGCTTGGCTTTCTTGCCAAACATCGGGCTGAAAACTACGTTGAACTTGTAAGCAATATGTTAGCAGCGTATCAGCAACTCTGCTGCTGAATGTGACTCAAAATGTCTGTGAAGGTTCTCAGTCATCCAGGTCATCTTAGTCAAAGGAATTTGCAAAGAATGCAAGAAATGACTCAAAATGCATTTCTTGCATTCTCGTCTGGATTTCTTTCACTCCAAATTTGGGTGGTGTGAGTGATGAACATAGAGAAAAATTCCACCAGGATATTGCCACCATGGAGAAAAGATATCAAGGACACTTCAACCCCCATAATGATGGGCGATTACTGCTGGCTTCTGCAGCAGTAGAGACTCACAAGCGCAAAAGCAAGTGCCTAAAGCACTTTTTAACAGTGTATGTACATTCCATAAAGACTCAAGTGAACTATCTATTTACACGTTTTTTTAATGTGAACAAGTTTTGTAATCTCTCACAGTTTTGAAGCAAAATTGAGTTATGTACAGTGCCCATATAATGACTATAAAATCAGTTTCCTGATTTCCGTCTGTATGAGTAGCCAATGATACTTCAGAACCTGACGTCCTAGACAAAATCCGACTACAGATTTGGACTCGGCACACTCGATTTAGTATAAGACACATGAAATACCGCAACTAGCAAACAAAAGTTTGTGTTCTGTGATCCTGTGTTATAGAAAATCCAAAATAAATTAAATCCTGCACACATAATTTTTGTTTTATAAAGTTCTTAAAGCTGTATTCTGTACAATCATACCACACTGGAAAGAATAGTTCAAAGGAAATATTAAAAGCCCCAAATTACCTTTACATTAATATCTATAATGAATATACATAAACCACTTTGCATCATTTTCTTTTCAAAACAAAAGCAAAGCAAATTCCTGTTTTTAAAAATTATGTAGACCTGTGGAATTTGCTGATTAAAATGAAGCCACTATACATTTACAGGCTAATAAAAGCATCATGACTAGAATTATAATCCGTTTTCAAATTCCAAGGCAACTAAACATGCAGATTAAATATGGCAAGAAATTCTGAATGCAGAGTTTCCACTGATCCATCCATCAGACTGTGAGCCCCACTTATTGCTCCTGTTTTAATGAAACAAAGAAGAAATGAACTTTGCGCACACACCAAGCAACTTCTCTCTGCTGAATGTGTAAGAAATAGGTGTTAGTGTGTTAGATTTATGCCTGAATGTTGCAATGTGCTATTAAAACTGCAATGCATGCATTCATGCACATGACACAGTAACACAAGATGACTCATAATCTGATGGTAAATAATGTTTTGTGTTCTCTGTACGTCTTAGCTCAGGTATTAGGACAGGTCATCTGCTAATCTGAAGGTTAGGGGTTCCATCCCTACAGTTTGCTTGCCAAATATCCTTTCGCAAGATCCTAACCCCACGTTGCTCTCCAATGCCTCCATTGGAGTATGATTGCGTGTGAATGTTAGATAGATAGAAAGCACTTGCATAGAAAAGGAGTTATTTTCTTATATCAAAAGGATTCTCTTTCAGCTTCCTCACATTTATCCGAATTGCCACGCTGTTTTCAGAGCGAAACACTTGCGTGAAACCTGAGCTTAAACTGGAATTTTGAGCCACTAATTTGCGCTGCTCTTGGCCCAATGCTGGTTTTTACTGCGGTTAACTGGCTGCATCTTTTATTAAAAATAAAGCGCATTCTTAATAGATCCCCCTGCAAATGCAACATCACAGTAATTTGTCTCACTTAGTAAATCTGTCCCGTAGCATCTAAAATTAAATTCATCTTATTTTGTTATATTTTACTGTTGTGATACTAGGTAACTAATTTCATCCTGCCTGTTAAGGATTTATATGAGTGCTGTCTATCACTTATTCCAGCAGACTATACTGAAGTAAAATTATACTAAAAACTGCAATATAACAAAGGATTTTACTAATTAGCACCAGTTGCATAGAACCTTAAATACTATTATTAATTAATATAGATCTTGAGCTTGTATAGCATTCTGTGTTCTTCATGCAAGGCAATAGTACAACCAGAATTAGTTTTTATTCCAGCAGTGTGAGGTTCTTAGTTTAGCTGTGAATTTAATGAACTGTTGTTAAAAACTAAAAAATATATCAGGAGGATATGCCATGAATTGGGGGAAGGCACTCACAGTTTACCAGAGCTGAGCAACTTTTATGTTGTTTTTTGTCATGAATGGTCTGATGGGCCATCTCAGTGAATTATGGAGCGGTGTTTTCTCCTCCCTTTTCTTAAAGGATGGTCCAGTGTACACTATGGTAAAGGAACCAATAAAGGATGCATTTATCCTTCTTCCCTTATTATTTGGAGAATTGGTGCAACTCTTATTATGGCCATCACACAGATACTTCAGGTCAAGTCTGAGTTTCTGTTTTATGATGGTGGCACCTATACTTTTACTTCTCTGGCGTGGTAGTATAACTTGTAAAGACAACGATCAATAATTAGTCTTTGAAAGCTTTGTGTGGTTTTATGTAATTTATTTCATTACCACAAAAAGTATTGGATAATTATCAAATGAATACTTGTTTAATATAAAATTGTTTTCTTACTATTTTTAATACCTAGCATTCTAATCAAGAACTTAAATGATGATCAGTATTGCCATATTAAACAAAATGCGGTTGCACAACTAGGTCCATTGCTGACCAAAAACGCCACACTATGTAAGTGAGAAACAGAAATGGAAAATTAGAATAATGAGGGTTTTTTGTTTGTCTTTCACAAATGTGATTGTAAAGAAACAACCCAATTGTGAACAATGGAACGATTATTTTAATTATTTAAGAAATTTAAAAAGGTTATTGAAATTTTTTTTTATTAATTTTTTTTGATGGTGCAAATTGAGCAGAGAGCTAAAACAATTTACTTGCATTATGTTAGTTGTACAAGGTCCACTGTTACTAAAGTTGAACTAAATTATAAAAGGCTGCCTGAGAAATATGCTTCTGAGGTTTACATAAGCTCAATTGTTTTTGGAATTAAAGATAAAAAGTAACATTTGCAGAAAGGTCCTGAATGTGTCTGTCTTCTGGTGATATAGACATCTTTTATTCCTTCATTTAAACGAAACTAAAGTCTTAACGCACCTCCAGATTTTTACATACAACTGTAAGTACAGGAAATTTTATTGGGGGATATTTAGTTTTCTTTCTTTTCTATTGTATATGCCATACTGTGCAAAACGGATATTATTAAGATAGGCATGTATGTACCAGAGCTTGCTTTTGATGTGGCCAAGCGAACTGAATGATATTTGAAATGAGTCGGATCTTATTCACATGAATGTTAAAAAGGAAACTTCCTGTTCACATCATGGTATGCTATTTATTCACACTGTTACATGACACAGTGTAAATAAAGCTGCTTGCTGTGCAATGTTATTATCTGTTAGCAGCAAGATTATTAAAAAGGCTTTTACATGTAGCGTATGATTATTATTTTGGATATTCCTACTCTTACTAACACAGAAAACTACAATTATTCAACCTTACTATGTTGTTCTTCAGGTTTTGCTGTAGAAATCATGGTTAACATCACACAATCTCAATTATTTCCGAAAGCACTAACAAGATGGTTTCCTGTTTTTGTAGTTACCTTTGCTGCTACCAGGAAACCAATGAAGGGTGTTATAACTGATACCCTACATCTGTTGGATGTGTTTAGAGATCAAGTTCACTTAAGTTTCCATAAGGGCATTGTTCATTTGTTCAGACATATTTTCCATGACTTCAGATAGATTTGACTGATTTGCAGAAAGGTCTTGACGGAGGATTGAATTATTTGTGGACACAGGGTTGTTAGTTTGCGAAGATTCAGCCGAAACACAGTTTTCAGCAGTCTCTACTATGTCTACTGTGTTTCTCATTTCTGGAAAAACTGCATTAGTCCCATTGCTTTCTGGTCCATCATTTCCATTGACTGTTCGGCCAAATGTGGTCCCCTGGTTTTTATCTCCAAATGTAGTAACTTGAGTCATGTCTTCTAGCTCCTCATCTGTTTCTGGAAGCAAGGACAATCTTTTGGACAGTCTCGCAGGCAGAAAGCTGGCTACAGAAATTCGGTTAGGTGGCCTCATTGTTACCTGGCCATTGTTAGCTCCACCCTCTAGAAATGGTGAAGGACCCGCCCAGTCTGTAGTTGATACCTGCTGCTTCTGAAGCTTCCTTTTCTTAATAAAGATGATCAGGAATCCTACCATCATCACTAACAGGGCTCCACCTATTAGTCCAGCCACTACTTTACCATGGTTAGTTTTCTTTCTTTCTGAAGGTTCTTGTATTTTCGTTTTTCTGGTATTGTGGATGGATGTTGAAGTTTTGTGTAAGCCTGTGGAATGTTTCACATCATCACCTGCAGCAGGACTCATGCTTTCAGACTTGTCTTCTTCCGGTGTGGTAATTGTGTTAGTAGTAGAGATGAGTTTTGTAGACTTTGGTGAAAATGTAGGTGGATAGGGGTTTGTGTGCCTCCTAACGTGTGTGCTTAATGCCTTCTGGCTTTGGGTTGAGTTGATTATCACTGGAGTTACACTTGTAGGCGTTGCTGGGGTGCCAGTTTGAACTGTCATTGAAGATTTGATGGCTGTAGATTGTATTTCTGTTAAGGATTCCATGGGAGTTCTGTTTAAGTGGGGCGATGCGGAACTGGTAGGAGCTGGTGTTGTCTTAGTATTAGGTAGGATCATATTTGAGGGCATTGTTTGACTTCTTCGTTGTGCGTCTTTCGTGGCAGTTATTTTCTCTGGGTATGTCTGAGGCATCCTATGTGTTGTCAGCTCGTTGTGAGAGAATGATTCTACAGTTACCACAGAACTGAAGACTTCAGTTTGATTAGATGTCACTGCATTGCTTGCTGCCAGTGGCAGCAGCCATATTAAAGTGAGGCTTGTAAAATCTGTGGTCATTGCTGTCCTCAGAATGGCTACTGTATCTCTGAAGCTAGAACAGAGGAAATTATTTTGTCAGAGCACGTAGTCTGAAGCAGTATCATTTGAACAAAGAACGTTTAGTGTTATGCAATATAGTATGCTTTAGGAAATGGTAAGTTCCTCAAAATGCTCGTAGTCCACCATAGGTTTGAAGGGTACACAATTTACCAGTTTCAAACACTGCTTTTACCATTTTCATCGAAGTTACATTTATGTATCCTCTGTTCTTTAATAACATTTTACATATAACATTTAGTTTTTAGGTGTGTGTGTATACATGTGATATGTCACTTTTGTCTCAATTTCACATCATCATCAATTTAAAGTTGTCAAGTTATGAGTTGGACCCAAAACTATATCAGTAATCTAGTAATTTAGATTTACATACCAGTGTTTGTATAAAGGTGAACTCTCCAAGCTGTTTGTTGTCTCCTTCCAGGGTGTATTAAAAGTCGAATATTGCTGTTGCTGTCTGGCAGAGGTTTCCTTAAATGGAAGTAAGATCTTGGGGGTTGGACAGTTTGTCACTGCTGAAATTTCGAGACTGATTCTTGCACCACTTACAGGAAGTGTGACACGTGAAATCATTCTCAGTGTCCTGTGTTAAATATAGTAGTTCTTGTTTCACAACCAAGGCTTGCGTCAAAAATGTTTGCTGAAACAATGCTGAATTAATCTGTAAAATTCTAAAGATTGCCTTTTAAAAAGCGTGAATTTTAAATTTTCATAAGATCACTTTCCCATGCCCTGACCGGTCAGAGATATCTTGACTGCATAAGCTGCATAAGCTGCATAAACTGAAACAGGCTGTTTTACAGCTGATCAAAAGTTTAGGACCACATGCACATAGGACTTAGCCAGCAGCCGTTTGACACCCCTGAATCTCCTGAAGCTCCATTGTTCCACTGGAAAAAGGAAAAAGCACCCTAGACCATTGTGGCGCCCCCTCCACTGTGGCGTGTAGAAACAGCTCAGGTGGGATCTCCTTGTCATGCGTGTAATGTTGGAAAGCATCAGGAACATCAATTTTTTTTTCTCATCAGAGAATAAAACTTTCTTCCACCTTTCAATGTCCCATGTTTGGTGCAAAGTCCAAATGGTCAGTTCTGTGGCGTTCAAGGAGACGAGGCCTTTGAAGACGTTTTTTGTTTTTGAAGCCATTCGGTCTCAGATGCCGTCTGATGGTTATGGGGCTGCAGTCGGCACCAGTAACAGCCTTAATTTGGTTCGAGGATCATCCAGTGTCTTGACGGACAGCCAAATGGATCCTCCAGCTCACTGCTGGTGAAATTTTGGTGGGGTCTTCCTCTTGACTTTTTTGTTCCATAACCCTCAGGTTCATTTAAGAAATTCCAAATGACTGTCTTACTGCGTCCCACCTCGGCAGTGATTGCGCGCTGCGAGAGACCCTGCTTATGCAGTTCAACAACCCTAGCGGTCCTAAACTTTTGCTATAAAAGAGCCTGTTTCAGTTTAAGCATTGTTTTCAATAAATTGCATGCTCAAAAAAATGCCTCACTCCCATTTCTTCTTGTTTTATGTTGAAGATTTTTTTGGCTATTTTTCAAGTGGTTCTAAACTTTTAATCAGGACTGTATTATAACAGGAATGTGTGGAGGTTTTTTTGTTTTTTGTTTTGGTTACTGACTGGTGTGTGGCTTGTCCATGTTATTTAATCAAGCAGAATAACAGTTCTATAAGTAGTCAAACTGTTGTGGCCTGTTCTGTTGTCGAATGATTATATAGTATATATCTTTAAATATTTTAAGGATAAGAATTGCAAATACACAAATACATTTTGGATTTTCTCTACTCCACACAGGGTCAAAAGTATATATATAAGCTCAAAGTGGTGTCTTTTAACAAGACATTGTAGTTTTTATTTTTCAGCATAAAAGAAATAGCTTGATAGTACGTATTTGATTGACCAATACTCTGAGTCCAAGAAACTATTGATTTTCCAAAGGTGGTAAGATCTCTTGGAGCCTTTCTACGCATGTGCAGATTTCAAGAAGTTGAAGTCTGTTGAAACTGTTTTACAAAAGTTATTTGGATGTGTCACCACTTTGCCAAGCTCTTGAAAAACACCCAAATTGTCACTTGTTAATGGCTACCAAAAGCATCTGGTCTAGGTGCAACTAAGGAACATGTAGCCAAATATTAGTGGGGGGTGTATGTATATATTTGAACTTGTGTGCATATTTTTGGTTATGTATGATTATGGAAAAGCCAAAATAAATTCAAACTTGTACATCCAATTCTTGCTTGTGTGTATGTGTGTTGTAGTTGTTGTTGTTGTTGTTGTTTTTTTCTTTTTTAGTCCTTGAAGGTATATTGATGACACTCAATCGGTCAGGGAAAAATGACAACGGAAAGAAATCATTTAAAGCTCAAAATTACCATGACGAGTGTATGGAAACTTTTGACCACAACTCTGTGTGTATAGGGCTCATAATTGACAAATATTGATTTGACTCATGAAACACTGACACAATACAAAGATCAATTTATTTAAAAACTGGCAAATATTACAAGTATTTAAGTTATAACCAATAATTAAATTGTTGAAAATTCATTTAAAAGATTAGACATAGCTGAAACAGAATCAAAGTTCAGTTTCCAGCATTTCTACTATCAATTTAGCCCAGGATCTCTTTAAAAGTGAATGTATGTTGACCTTCTTTTTGTTAATCTGCTTTTTGTTCATTATGTAAGTTATGTTATGTTATGTACTGATGCAAATCATGCACACAACAAATATGGACGTGCTATGTTATGTATTTAAAAGTTATGCTTTCTTTCGCTCTTTCTTTCTGTTTTAATTGAACACTCAGTACCAGGCTTTAAAGATTTACTATGAGATATAGAACTATGTAACATGTTAGAGATATTCTTATCTAAGCAAAAACTATGCTTTTCGGTGTGTGCACCCAAAGCTCTTTATTCTGTCAGCACTAATGTAGTAAACTGTATATGATGCCCTACATTTAACAAGAAGAAAATAAACAGAAATAGTAATGCAACAACAAAATTATCAGTTTATTAACCAAATTTCTCACCTTGTTGACTGCCTTCAGCAAATAAGAAAACAGTCACCACTCTATTATAGCTCTTTTTCTTTCCTTGTGTCCGTTTCATAAATGCATTTGAAAGACTTTCAAAGTTATTGTTTCTGTCCAAAAAAAGATTTCCATTAATGTAATTATTTTATTTTATTTTATATTTGGCTATAATTTAACAATTGGTGCATCTCTGTTGGAAAGGATATGATTGAAACAAGCCAAGTTAAAATATGATGAATCAGCTAAACTTATTAGTTGTGTATGTGACTGGATTTACTGAAGTGGGGTTACCTCCTTACACAACAAGGGGCATGTCTTCTAAATCCCTGGGAATCTCCAAACAGGAGTCCTTGAAGTTGGAGCTGTCCATATGACTTTGATTGTCCTCAGGATCAAAAGCTATTGCCATTGCCCCTTCATTAAGTCCTGCCCCATCGTCGTCCATTGTCCCTTTTAGTTCAGCCTCCCTCTCTTCCTCCGTCTTGTCTTCTTTCACCTCCTCAAGCATGACACTGCCATCATATGGTCCAACCAGGCCTGCAATCTCTGGTTGGTCTGTGCCCCAGTAGCCTGTACTGCTTACTAAGTCCATGTTGGACCGTGAGGTTTGAGGGCCATAAACCTGGCGCTGCAGGCTGCAGACCTGGCATGCCAGTACCACAGTAGCAGCCAGCAAGCACACAATGAGACCTCCAGCTGAACTTATAGCAATCAGACCCATCTCAGTGTCAACCAAGCAGTCGCCACGAGTGCCATTGATGGAGTTTTTGTCTTCACTTGTTCTGAGGGTAGTATTCTCAGCAAGTGTGGGGCTGCTGCTTTGGTCTTGTGAATATATTTGAGTTGTTGAAAGGACTGCGTCAGCACCGACAGGACAGAGTGGCAGGTGGTTGAGCAGGAGAAACACCCAAAGAGTTTTTGCACCTTTCATTATTTCTGAAATTCAGGAACTGTTTTAGAAAAAGTAAAGCTGAAAAAAAAATGTAGAACATTATTCCAGAATGCCACTACAAGAGCTCATGATCAGAAGGTTGTTTGAACAATTCTAGTGAAATTGATTTTTGATTTTTTTTTTTAAGGAAATGGTTGACTTTTGTACTTTTAATATGATTCAAAGATGCTGCATGACAAATTCTTACCTGAAGTAGTCCTGTGGAGGTCTTGGGGAAGAAATGGCACGTGACACCTGCTGCAAACTGACTGTAGAGATGGTCTGAAGTCACTTCCTGACCCCTCTTTCTGCTGGGTTTTTTTTTTTGTCTTTTGGTTTGTTTGTTTTTTTGCAGAGGGCGTGATTATTTCAGAGCCTTGGGTTTGATACCACAGAGGCTTGCAGGGCTCTTACAAAAAAGGACAGACACAAAAAGAAGCAATCTTTTTCAGAAATGAAGCTTTTCAGAGTGTTCAATCATATTGAATGCTATGAACAATTTAACCCTCAAATTGATACAACTGATGCCAAAAAATAAAACTATAGAAGATTTCGTATTTAACCATAATGGATTTTTTCCCCCTTTTCTTTAGGTTCAAAACGGGCCAGATCAATGGTGACCTGCTAATCTACCATGTCCTTCTCACCCTCAAACCCTACTATGCTAAGCCCTATGAGATAGTGGTAGACTTAACACATGTTGGACCCAGCAATCGTTTCAAGACTGACTTCCTCTCTAAGTGGTTTGTCGTCTTTCCTGGCTTTGCTTATGAGAATGTAGCAGCTGTTTATGTCTACAACTGCAACACGTGGGTAAGAGAGTACACCAAGTATCATGAGCGGCTGCTGACAGGCCTAAAGGGGAGCAAGCGGCTCCAATTCATTGATTCTCCAGCTAAGCTGGCAGAGCACATTGAACCTGACCAACAAAAGCTGCCTGCAGCCACACTGATACTGGAAGAGGACCTTAAAGTGTTCCACAATGCCCTCAAACTGGCCCACAAAGATACCAAGGTCTCAATAAAGGTAAGGTTTCAACCAGTGAACTTGCACTAAAATCGAGCAATATATAATGTTACCACTAAATAAACATATTAAATCACTAAAATCATAACAGACGTGTATCTTTAACCATCTTTATTTTCTTCTTGACCAGGTGGGTTCAACAGCCGTTCAGGTGACCTCAGCTGAGCGCACCCGTGTCCTTGGCCAGCCTGTCTTCCTCAACGATGTATATTATGCCTCAGAGATAGAGGAGATTTGCCTTGTGGATGAGAGTCAGTTCACCCTCACCATGGCCAACCAGGGCACACCCCTCACTTTCATGCACCAGGAGTGTGATGCCATAGTTCAGTCTATCATCCATATCCGGACACGCTGGGAGTTGTCGCAGCCTGACTCCATCCCTCAGCACACTAAAATCCGACCAAAAGATGTGCCTGGCACTCTCCTGAACATTGCTCTTCTCAACCTGGGCAGTTCTGACCCCAGCCTCAGGTTTGTCCTGTAGGGTCATTGTTTTTGTTATTCTAGGCCAAATTCTTTGCCTTTATGGGGAATAAAGTAGGGCTGTAAAATAACAAAGGATGTGTTTAATTTAAAATATAACTGAGATTTTTTGCTTTGGAACCAATGACACATAAATATTTGAGCATACTTTAGGTTTAAAGTTTAGACTTTGTATAAAAGGTTGCTGGAAATAAACCTAATGCAGAAGCACCTTAAACCTGCTTTCTTTCTAATGACCAGCCATTAGTGACTCCTGGTTGTATAAATGTTTGATAAAACAACCCTATTGCTCACATGACTATGAAAACATAAATTTAAGGTACTACAATGTATGAATACATTGTATTTTAATCTTAAATTATAGCCCCATGTAGATGAAAATTTGATCATAAAACTGATACAAAGGAAAAACTATAGCAGTGGTCAAAATACTCAGTGCTTCAAAGTCAAATTTCAGAAACCAGTAGTTAACTGGATTAGCGATATATTCATTTTTATATACACTGTGTTTAAGGTATAAAGGTTCAGTTCAGCCACCCCTCATTTCTTTGTTTTCCTTGAAAGAACCAGACATGAGCAGTCTTGAGCAATCGTTTTCTGGGCTTTCTTAATGGCACCTTTTTTACTTACTTACTTACTATTAGTCTAGTCCTTGTACATCAGAAAAGTATTCCTGAAGACTACTTGAAGAAATTACAAGAAAGCTTGCCTAAAAGAGGTTTTGTTAAAGAATACGGGTGGACATAACCAAAACACTGTTTTGCCTGTATTTTACTCACTAACTCACTGCATCTATTTCCTATTTACTTAGCAAAATATAAACAAATGAGGGATGGCTAAAGACTTTTGCGCAGTACTGTACACTTTGAACATGAGCCTAAATATTTTTGATCCAATGCAAGTGGTTCAGTTTCAAAGGAAAAACGAGAACATTTTAGCACATCTTATTGTCTTTCCAACTTTCAGTTGAGCTTCACCGACCTGAAATAAAACTTTCGATCTACTCATTAACAACACCTATGTTTTTCAACTCAAACCTGTAAAAGTAAAAAGACTAAAACAGTTTTTACACTGACTTATCTGTTTCATATCCAGATCTGCAGCTTACAACCTATTGTGTGCTTTGACCTGCACCTTTAATCTGAAGATAGAGGGCCAGCTGCTGGAGACATCAGGCCTCTGCATCCCAGCCAACAATACGCTCTTTATAGTTTCCATCAGCAAAACTCTGGCAGCCAACGAACCTCATCTGACTCTGGAGTTTCTGGAGGAGTGCATCTCAGGCTTCAGCAAGTCTAGTAAGTCTACTTACCATCATACTGGTTACTATACATAAGCTCTCACATACACTCAGTCATGAAACTGCCTCAGTTTATTATTCAAAGATGTTACCTCTCTAAATGGAATAGATACAGTGTACTCATACCGCCACCAGCTCACCTCACTAAAATCCATAAAGTTGTTGGGTTTTTTTTGTTTCTCTCTTCTTCTTTTTTTTTTTTTTTTACATAACTACGGGGGGAGGGGAGCGTATGGGAATGACAGTATGGCATATGATTTTATGTGGATACTGAAGTGCACAGTGCATAAAGGTCACCAACTCAAGAACACTGCATAAGGAGCTTCATGGAATAGGTTTTCATGGCAGAACCTAACATCAGCAAGTTTAAGGCCAAACTTTGGATGCAGTGGTGTAAATCACGTGGCCACTGGACTCTAGAGCAGTAAAGACTTGTTCTGGCAATGCAACTGACTGAGATACTTCTTTTGACTACACTGTGCCAAGTATTAAGTTTGGTGGACGGTGATTGTGGTGCTGTTGTTTTTCAAGAGTTGGGCTCAGGCCTCTAGTTCCAGTGAAAGCAGCTCTTCATATGTGAGCTTCATTTCATATGATTCAGCTTACAAATACATTTAGGACATTTTCATGCTCACAACTTTGTGGGAACAGTCTGGTTTGTGAATGGACCTTCCTATTCCAACATGACTGCGCACCAGGGCACAGGGCAAGCTCCATAAGGGTGAGTGAGTTTAGCATGGAAGAACTGGACTGGCATGAACACGGTCCTGATCTCAAAACTATAGAACACCTTTACAATGAAATGGAACAGAGACTGCGACCCAGACCTTTTTATCCAAAATCAGTGTCGGACCTCACAAATGCGTTTATGGAAGAATGATAAAAAATGTCCATAAACACACTCCTAAACTTTGTGGAAATCTTTCCAAGAAAATTTCAAGTTGTTATAGATGCAAAAAGTGGATTGACATCATATTAAACCCTATGGATTAAGAACGAGATATCACTACTAAAGTAAAATGAAGTCCTCATTTTTTTGCTTGCTTTTTGCTTTTTATATTATATATTACCTCCCTCTGTCCTGTCTGGGACTCTCTCCAGCATTGGTCCCACATTGTTATCTGTCATCAACAGTTCAGTGACACACCCCATCTATCCCATTTTAAACATGCAGAGATCACTCCTCCATTGAAGAAACAAAATCTTGAATCCAGCTCTACTGGTAATTATTTTAAGCCTAATTCAATAGGCCATTTATAAGCAAATTACTAGAAAAAATAGTAGAAAATCAGTTCAGATCTTTACTATGCAGATTACATATTTTTACCCTTTGCAGTCTGGCTTTCAGAGGCAGGGTTCCACTGAGACCGCTCCCTTGAAGGTCTGTCATGATCTTTTAATGGCTTCTGATGCAGGGTTCTGTGATCATTTTGTTTGGTGACAGCGCAGCCTTTGATACCATTGAAAACAAATTCCTACTTAGTAGGCTTAAGGTTTGTCTGCCAGAGAAAGAAAGCCAGACTGGTTTTCTTCATACTTGTCTTATAGGACCTTCTTTGTTGGAACAGACAAGTTCTCCTCTAACATTACGTCCCTAACCTGCGGGGTTCCACAGGGTTCAATTTTGAGTCCATTATTATTTTCCTTCTACATGCTTTCTTTAGCTGGGATTATTTAGTCTTTTAGTGACATTTCTTATCCAATGTATGCCGATGACATTCAGTTGTATATGTCTTTTAAGACTCATCTGCTGGATTGGTTGTCCACCCTAGTCCACTACTTAACTCAGATTACTTATTGGCTCTCTAGCAATTACCTTGTTTTAAACACCAACAAGACTGAGACCGTCATTGCAGCTCCTCTTGAACTACATTCTAAAATCAGTCAGGTTCTTGCTTCTTTCTGTCCTTGGAGTAATATTTGAGTTGCATGTTAAAGCTTTGTCTGGTTCCTGTTTCTTTCATTTACGGTACATTTCTAAATTGCAACATGTGGTCTCCTCAACTGAACTGGAAAAAATTTTTCCTGCATTTGTGTCATCGCATTTAGTTTAGTGTAATGCTCTGTTTACCAGCTTGGACAAATCGTCCCTTTTTCGCCTCCAAGCTATACAAAGTGCTGCACCCAGACTATTAACACGTTCTAGCAACCGTGCTCACATTACTACATCGGCTCCCAGTAGATTTTAGAATTCATTTTAAAGTTCTTGTTTTAGCATACAGAGCACTAAATGGCCGGGCCCCAGATTATTTATCTCAGCTTCTTAAAAAATACACTGCTGCTCGTTGTCTCCGTTCACAGACTCAGTCTGTTGGTTGTTTGCCATACACGACAGAAGATCAAAGGGGACAGAGCCTTTCAGTCTGTGGCACCAGGCTGTGGATCAGTGTACCACCACAACTGTGTTTGGTTGACTCTGTGGATTCTTTTAAAAAAACATTTCTGTTTAAACAGGCTTTCTGTTGAGAACTTTATTTATTTATTTATTTATTTTAATTAATTAATTAATTTTATTTTAAAACCACCTGTTAACTTTGCTGTATTTTTTTAAATATTTTGTATTGTCTATTTGGCACCTAATGTTCTTGTTTATTTAGCCTGTTGTGTGCAGCGCTTTGTGACCGCCTGTCTGTGAAAAGTGCTTAATAAATAAACTTTACTTAAGTTCATATGTGTGTGAAGACAGGACCATTGAATATTTTTGGCAATATAGTAATATATTATTAACATTAAAATAAACCGTAAGGTCTAAGTGCTGCTGTTCTCTTGCAGGCATCGAGCTGAAGCATCTCTGCTTGGAGTACATGACACCCTGGCTGCTCAACCTGGTCCGCTTCTGTAAGCACAATGACGATGCCAAGCGCCAGCGGGTCACTGCCATTTTGGACAAACTCATCACCATGACAATAAATGAAAAACAGATGTATCCCTCTATCCAGGCTAAGATCTGGGGCAGCCTGGGCCAGGTAAGTTTACCCACCCCCTCAGCAGCCAAATAAGTACATGTGTGTTTTGGATTCTGGCCTTTTAACCATCTCACCTTCAGATAACAGACCTGCTGGATGTGGTCTTAGACAGCTTTATTAAGACCAGTGCCACAGGAGGCCTGGGTTCCATCAAAGCAGAGGTTATGGCTGATACTGCAGTGGCTCTAGCTTCAGGAAATGTCAAATTGGTCTCCAACAAGGTGAGAGCACAATGGCAACTGATACACAGAAAATAATCATGTTGAAATCATTTTGGATGGACTCATGGAAAGGATTTAATGACATTGATGATGGAAAGTGACTTGAGGTTCTGTTAAATGAGCAGAGCAGTGTGTTTGAGTAAACAACTGATCAACTAAAGCGGTTGTAAAAACCTTTGCATTTTGTTAAACAGGACCATTCCTACATCGTATTTCATGCCAACACATATACTCATTATCCTATACATTTTAATATACATAAGATATAGATAAAGTAATTACTTTTCTTTTCAGAACTTTCCTTCAATGCCAAATCAGGCGAAAAGGAGAAATTCAGTGATTACATACTGTAATTACATACTGTTCCCACTAGGGGCAATTTCTGTGCTGATTTACATCTATTACAAAGAATAATGAAAGAGTTCTGGGAAAATATAAAAGAATAAACGTCCATCAGAAAGAGAGCTTATATATTCTTCCACTTGGGGAACTACATTACACTTTCCTGCCATTTGTCAAACTCTTCTCTTTCTGAGCACTGTGCTTTTATTACCTCTGTGCATGCTGCATTATGATATGCAAATGTAATTAGGGACAACCTATTAAAGTTGTCTGAAAGGGGCTTAATATTACTGTAGTTTGTAGGATTATTAGCCTTATGTCTTGAAACTACAGACAGTAGGTAGGGCACAATGGGGCCAGGGCATGATAGCAGTACCGTATAATGCACTGGCCCACAAATTTAACATCAAACCTTCGAGATATAGATATTTACACACAGACCCACACACACAAACCCTGACCTGGTGCTAACACTTCTTAATAGACTCACTTCTACTTGGTCAACGTCAGCTCATTTGGTTATGGTTAATTATGGTTAATTAAGGATATACTATATGGATTAATGATTAATGCTTTCAGGCTGCAAGTTTAAAAAGTGCCTGTAGTGCCAGAGAGCCTGTAGTTCAGGACAGAAAAACAAATCAACAAAAGCCACCACATCATATGGCCTAAAAGCAGAAATGTACATGAACCAATGCAACTGACAATTTTTTGCCTTTGTCATGTTTCCACCCTGACAACCACACAGTGGCCACATGACTTGTATCTTTGGGTCGTCTATCTGTACATGCACACAAGTCCCGATTCAGTTCAATTCAGTTTTATTTATATAATCAAATCACAACAACAGTTCCCTCAAGGTGCTTTATATTGTAAAGACGCTACAATAATTGTCCCAAATCTTAACATCAAATTTTTGGTGGTCAAAGGTTACAGTGACAGTGTCCCTTAAATTCTTAAATTCTTTCTCTTTACATCTCAAAGAAATCTCTACAAATTTGGCCAAAGTCCTTAGACTTAAGGGAAATCATTAGATTTTGGTGGTCAAGGGCATACTCCTACTCCTACACAGAAACCTATAATAGAAAATATATTTAAATGTTAAAGTCAGTTAATAATTACTTACATACTGATGGAAGAAATAAATCCAGCTGGGATTCACTCTTGATTTGTAGAAGCTAAAGAGACAAACTCATTCAATCACTATCCATTATCTGTGTGCTCTTGTTCCAAATCCAAGCTGCTGTTTGGATAAACAAACACAATATACACAGGCAGACACAAAAGAAAACCCAAGGCCCTGGCTCCGATTATAGCAGACACCATCACTGTCAATAGTGGCCATTGTAAAGACTGTTGACTAAGAAAAAAAATATGTTTAAGTTGTAGTATTGTTTTTCTCTGCAGGTTAGTTTGGTCTTACTAAAGTATTGTACTGAATTTGAAAAACTATATATAAAATTGGACTTTGGACTTTTTACTTGAGTCTTTATCCTGGTGTTATCTGTAGAGTTTCAGCATGATGTCATGGCAGTACAGCCTACTGGACACAATGGCTCCTTGTTTGCTGTTCTTGAACTCTTTGTCTCCCAAAACTTGAATAAATGCCATTTTTTTTTAACTGGTTAGAATAGCCGTATAGTCCAGTATGTCAGCTTCATAACCAAAAGGATTATTAAGGGTCATGATTAGTATTATTAGTTTACTAGTGATACATTTATTATTAAGTTTGCATATCCTCTTTAGTGTTGCTTTTATTGGCTATGGATAAGCACTCCTATAAAACCATGATTTTACTACAGAGTTCAACATCTTTGAGAAGTTATTATTAGCTTACGCAAGTAGATCAAGCAGTCAACACTGAGCTCCATTTAAACTAAGTCTCTTTCATTACATCTTATAAGGCCTTAAAGTACAGTTGTGGTTGTGTAAGGATAAAGCTTTTCTACCATTTTTTTTAAATAATCGTTTGATTGCTTGAAATTTAAAAAAGCAGCAACAGGAAGTGGTTTTCAATGACAATTCCACAGGCTTCTACGGAGAACATAGTCATAATTACAGACATTCACAATCTGATTGAATATCATGAGTAATGCCCCCAGTAAAATGTTTCCAGTTATCCACTGTGGAAGTCGTCTTTAATACAGTAGCTTCTTGGAGATCAGGTGTGGTGTGTGGATGTGCTCTTCTCTGTTTTGTTTTGTGTTTTTTCTTTATGTTCATAAAGTCTTGATAATGACAGAAACTGTCCTTCTGAAAACATAGGTATCCAATCTATAAAAAAATAGAAGAAAATAAAGTAGTTGATGTATGGCATGTATTACACCCAACAACTTTCACAGGCACTTAGATGTAATATTGTACAGATGCATTAAGCTGGAAAAGGCAACACATTTCTAAAAACGGTTTCTCACGTGGAGATTCCATCTTATGAATCTGTATTGCATAGACTCGAGGACTGCAGGGGAGACTAGGAGGATGGGGAGAGTCCATAGGACTTCCTCTGAGCAAACATTGGATAGTTTTTCATGTCATAAATCAGATCTCATATGCAATACAGAACAATTTACTATTGGGGACTAGATTTCCACTCATTCTAATCGCAACTGATCTGCTCCTGTGAGTTATTATTTTATTCTAAAACAAATTGCATCAATAACCCTGTACCAACACACCAAGCTTTATTTATGTTTGTTTTTTCAACTTTCAATTCTGAAAAAAGAGTGAAAATAAACAACAAAGAACTGCAAACGGTTATGTGGCTAGCTAACATCTGTATTCATGTGTCTACTGTAAAAAAAACAACAAAAAAACAATGAATAATAATGATATTAATTGAAGGACTAAACTGAGGCAATGTTCAGATAATGGCATATGTGACACCTTGATATCGGTGACAATTATGTCACCGATATCAAGGTATCACATATGCCATTATCTCATTTGGGTTAAAGGTCAGGATCAAGTGCTTATTCTGTCCAATTTGCTGCATCTGCTACTAAGCATTAGCTTAGTAGCAGATGCAGCAAACAATGAGCCAAAGCTTTGGAGAGAATAAGCACTTGATCCTGACCTTTAACCCAAATGAGATGCTTAGACATAACCTAAATTGGGAGGTTAAAGACATGCTAGACATAATGATTCTACACCTATTCTTTGTGGTAGGTCATTGGGCGGATGTGTAAGATCATCGACAAGACGTGTTTGTCCCCAACGCCAACACTGGAGCAGCACCTGATGTGGGATGACATTGCCATCTTGGCTCGCTACATGCTCATGTTGTCCTTCAACAACTCTCTAGATGTGGCAGCCCACTTGCCTTATCTGTTCCATGTGGTAACCCTGCTAGTAGCCACTGGGCCTCTGTCCCTCAGGGCCTCCACTCACGGTTTGGTCATCAACATTATCCACTCCCTCTGCACCTGCTCTCAGCTCAACTTCAGTGGTGAGGAAATGTTTGTTCATTTGTTTTCTTCTTTATTGGTCAGTGAATAATGGGAGGTATCCTCATAAAGCTAGATGCATGAGTTTGCATGGCATGCAGGCACGCAATGGACACGCGAAACAAAAAGTAAAGAGTAAGCTACTGTGACCTGAAAAAAGAACCATGTTTTTGTGTTGAATACAGAGGAAACAAAGCAGGTTCTGAGGCTGAGTCTGACTGAGTTCTCCCTGCCCAAGTTCTACCTGCTGTTTGGCATCAGCAAAGTCAAATCAGCCGCTGTGATTGCCTTCCGCTCCAGCTACAGAGACCGCTCATTCTCACCAGGCTCGTATGAGAGGGAGACCTTTGCACTGTCCTCTCTTGAAACCGTCACTGAGGCCTTACTGGAAATCATGGAGGTCAGCTAAGAAAAACAGGATTTTTACATGTTTTTACTCTCTCTCTGCCTTCCTAATACCCTTTTCTGTTTAATAAAAAGTTATTATTATAAAATTGACTGTTTGTCTAATTGGTATATTTAGTTTATTAAATACTGATTGAGTTATGTGTCTTTGGTCCAGGCTTGTATGAGGGACATACCAAGCTGCAAGTGGTTAGACCAGTGGACAGAACTTGCACAAAAGTATGATCTTCTTGTGTTCTACTTTATTACATTCAGTTGCATAGATTTTCAGTGTAGAACAGGTATTTATTTGTCTTTGGATTCCAGGTTTGCATTCCAATACAACCCATCTCTTCAGCCCAGAGCACTGGTGGTTTTTGGCTGCATCAGTAAAAGAGTGAGCCATGGCCAGATCAAGCAGATCATTCGAATCCTAAGCAAGGCTAGCCCTCTGCTCAGCATAGACCGGGTGAGGGCCTTGAGTCATTTACCAGGCAGTCTGATCCGTGAACAGAATGTGTGTTTCAGTCTTTTACGTGTCTGCATAGACATTTGTAGAGTAAAGCTGCTTCGCATACACCTGTGAATTTTACTTCACTATGTCTTTGACTTCTTTATTTCATGCATTGTGTACGGCTAACATTTCACAGAAAAATTATGTTTAACATTTTGTTCTTCTTCCTTCTTGCTCCTTCTTATTTCACTCACTCTTCTTTTCATTTCAGGGTCTAGAGAGCTGTCTGAAGGGGCCAGACAATTACAACAGCCAAGTATTAATAGAGGCCACAGTCATTGCTCTGACTAAGCTACAACCTCTACTCAGCAAGGTATTCATCTAGTATAGATCTACTTTTTGTCACAGTTGGGAAACCTTTCAGACTTTGAAAAAATTTACAACTCTGTTCAAAATCAAATTGTTTCAGACTGTTAGTTCTTTTCCTTTCTTTTCAACTTGGTAACTCTGTGCATCATATTGTTATAAAGTGAAACTTTATTGACTCTTTGTTTATCACTATCCCCTTTGTAATATTAATTAAATTTGTCTTTGTTTGTTTAATCTCCCAGGAATCTCCCATGCACAAAGCTCTGTTCTGGGTGGCAATAGCTGTGCTGCAGCTGGATGAAGTCAACCTTTACTCAGCTGGAACGGCCCTGCTGGAGCAGAACCTCCACACTCTGGACACAATGCGTGTTTTCAATGATAAGGTAAAACACATTATATACTGCTTTTTCATTCCTGCAGTTGTATATTGTTTGAATTTGTCACCTGATGGATGGTCTTAATCAACTTTTTGCTTTGTATATGTATAATTTAGTTTGTATCAATGCCCAGGAGCATTGTTTATGTCAGAGGTTCCCAAAGTGTGGGGCCCGCCCCCTAGGGGGGGCACAGAGCCATTGCAGGGGGGGGCGGTATGAAAAGAAAAAAAAAAAAACGCTTGGACACTGTGGACAGGTTTTTGACGGGGCTCCCACACAAACGCAAAGCAGGAGATGAAGCATCGCCAAATATGTTTCCAAACCAACTTCCTTCCAAGCCAAAGACTAGAAAATATGGTGAAGCATATCTTCCCTTTGGCTTCACCTGCACAAGTGCCAAGGTAGGTCCCCTGCAAAATTAGTTTCCCTGCGTCGGGAGCAGCGCTGGGCTCTCCAAATCACGGACAAACAGTATCCCACATTCTTGATTTTTAGTTCACAAACACTTCTTGTAATAACTAACTACTCCTGACATTTTGGACATGTTAGCTCTTTATGCAGTAAAGTTACAGCGGGATACAAATAATATCAGGCTGATCCTGCCGTAATTTGTTCCCCCCCCGGTTCAAATCACGGACAAACAGTATCCCACAGCTGTTTTTGTTTTTGAACCTATTTTGCACAAAGAGGCATTTTTTGAAAAATGTATTGACAGCAATGTTGAATATTATTACACAGGAAAAAAAAACAACTACACATAAAATAATTACACTGTGACGCCTCTGCCTTTCTAAATGCAGGGACAGTAACTGCGTGTGTATATGTAAGCGTGTAAAACCTGCAGATAGTCAGATTAACAGTAACAGTATTTTGTCTCTATCTGCCATTCTGCAATTCATCTCATGTAAACAATAACGTGGCGCACAGCGTGACGTGAAAAGAGGCACATACCTTTGTCGTTGCGTGACGAACTCTGTAATCCTCGTGCACACATAAACGCAAAAAAG
Source organism: Oreochromis aureus (assembly GCF_013358895.1). Classification (NCBI taxonomy): domain Eukaryota; kingdom Metazoa; phylum Chordata; class Actinopteri; order Cichliformes; family Cichlidae; genus Oreochromis; species Oreochromis aureus. The sequence continues at coordinate 37,314,122 of NC_052955.1, forward strand.
GAGTTTTAAATAATCTCGGTTTTCGGTGAATCGCAACGCCGTTTACGTGTTGACGAAAAGCCCAAACGCATAGAAACAGCTGCGTTTTCAAAAATACCGGTGTAGGTGTGGACGTAGCGTAAAAGAGTTAGTAGTATATTTTATTACTACCTGTAATTTATTGCCATTTACTTGTATTTGCTTAATTGTTTACTAAATGTTTGAGGTGTGAAATAAACCCCAATGGAGTTTGTAAACAAAATATGGGTGTGTGTGTTTGGAGGATGCGTCTGTGTGTGTGTGTGTGTGTGTGGGGGGGGGGGGGGGCATTTTTCTTGTAAAAAAGGGGGGCCTGGCAAAAAAAGTTTGGGAACCACTGGTTTATGTGAATATGGCTTATAACTTAAGGTCATCCACTGTAGGCACGCTTTCAATTTAGAAAAGTGGGTAGTGGTGATGGTAAGTAACCAGATGACTGCAGTGCTTCTCAGGTTTCTTTCTGTGACCAGGTTATTGAAGTGAATGTAAACACACTCATTTATAAGACAGTCAGAATATTGTCAGGCACTGCATATCACCCATTACTTTTATGTAGAACTTCTCTGACAGGAGCTAAAAAACTGATTGGTCTTTTTTGTGTGTTAAATGTCTTCAAGAATCTAATAAAGAGATATTTGATTCAGTATTAAGCACTAGACTTCCATCATGTAGCCAAAAGTAACATCTGTGTGCAGGAAATGTATTGTGGCCATACATCGATATGACCATTGATAAAGAGTTTTTTTTAACATATAATTTGTCCTCCAGAGTCCAGAAGAAGTATTCATGGAGATCAGACGTCCTTTAGAATGGCACTGTAAGCAGATGGATCACTTTGTCGGCCTCAACTTTAGCGCCAACTTTAACTTTGCACTGGTGGGCCACCTACTCAAAGGTAAACTGGTGTGTCATGATTCTAAACACTTGTTTATAGATATTTAGTCTGCGAAAACACAGTTACACAGACACACAAATCTGCTGTCAGTGTGATTTTAGAAATGAAGCTTCATAGTATGTACAAAGGAAGTGCTATGTCTAAAAATGGCTGTCTGCATTTAACTACAGTATCTAAGAAAGGAAGTCACACAGCGTGACTGTGAAAAGCAACGCGTTTTATTATGTGTGTTGGTTTGTCCCCCCTCAGCACTATATTTTGTTTGATTGTTTTTGTACACAATGACATTTCCATTGCCATCTGTCTTTCTGTTTCTCAGCATGTTTTATACATGTCTTTCAGGCTACAGGCACCCATCAGCCACCACAGTCGCAAGGACAGTGAGAATCCTTCACACACTGTTGGCTCTCATCAGCAAGCATCTGAAATGTGACAAGTTTGAGGTCAACACCCAGAGTGTGGCCTATCTGGCTGGTACATAAGATGTTCAGTGTAATTTTACTGTATACTGTTTCTTATGGTAATTTTTAGCACTTTAACACATTTGAAATATCTTTCATTTGCTGGATATTTGAAGTCATCGTGTGACGAAGTTGAGGAACTTGGGTAGTGTTTGCTAACTCAGATATCAGTGGATCTTAACATTAATACTGAACCAATGTCTGAGCTGTTAACCCTTCTTAGTTGAAGTGGTTTGGGTGTGCCCTTCTAACAGGTATGATCATCATAACTAACATTTTGTTGTTTTGTGTAGCACTACTCACTGTATCTGAGGAGGTCCGAAGTCGCTGCAGCCTCAAACACAGGAAGTCACTATTAATTTCTGACCTCTCCATGGACCCAGTTCCTATGGACACCTTCTCAAGTCGTATGACTGATCCTATGTGCAGGTGAGCTGATTAAAAGACAATAAAAACTGAAGATAACAAACTAAAGTGGAAGTTAGCTCAAGAGCAAGAGTCTGCTCACTAATGCAGACTTCTGTTTTCATAGTACTCTACTTATGGTAAGCCAAAAATGTGTAAAGACATTTCTTGCAATAAAGCACAGGACTGGAGTGTCCAGCTTTTTGCCTGCATTACTATATTACTGCTGCTAATCTTGGTATGTCACCTTCATTTTAATACTCAAATAAATGTCCAACCTAATACTGCAGTATTTAGTTAGTTAGTTATATAGTTAATTACCGAGTTAGGTTTAGTGCAAAAACTTAGAAAATGCAAATTTATATACCTGGTCTTAATGAGTGACCATGCAAGCAGCACTCCAGCCCCCATAAACTGTTTTTTTTTTTTTTATATATGCAATGACAAAAACAACTGATATCTTTTTTATACATTTTCTATATAATTTCTTGGGATTGTGCAATCAAAGCAGCAACATCATCATCCCATCACCCCTCAACCTGAATTTAGGGAATAAACTTTATGGGAAACTGCAGGAACCGCCTGTATTTTTTGTTCATTTATTTTTTAAACTTTTCTTCTGTGCTCTGCACATCTCTGATAAATCACTACAGTAATTTTAAAGCCAAAAATAAACATTTACAGACAAGTAAGCCCAAGAAGGCCAGTGACTTCTAAATTCTGTCCCAAATATCACTCGCTGTGGCTGGCTATAATTTTAACACACATGCACAGTTCTCTTTGGAGGAATCATTTGGCAGAAAGTTTTTATAGAACACTGTGTAAAAACAATAATCTTCTTTGCATGTTCCCCAACTCGATGATAATGTTAAAATGAGGGATTCTGGCTTTTCATATTTTAATGCTTCTTGTTCAGCTGTTGCACTTCATTTGCATTACATTAAAAAATGATGAAATAAGAGCCTTCCTTCTTCAAACAAAAACTCCGACATCAGAAAATCACAATTGTCAGTTTCAACTAAAACCAACAATTTGTTTCAACAAAATCTGAATTTTAAGCAGAAAAAAACTTAAATTTATATTAGTTATATTAATATTGTAAAAGAACCCACCCACCACTTTAATCACACTCTAGATCTTGTTTTAACATATGGCATAGAAACTGAACATTTAACAGTGTTTCCTGAAAACCCTCTTTTGTCTGATCATTTCCTGATTTAAATTTACAATAATTGATTACACAGCAGTGGGGAGTAGGTTTCTTCACAGTAGATGACTTTCTGAAAGGGCTGTAACTCAGTATGAGTTGTTAATTGCCCCTTGGGGATAAATAAAGTCTTTCTGATTCTGAGAATATAATCCACCCACTGTTATCATCTTCAATGCCTGTACCAACACAGAGCAGGGCAGCTACCTGAACACTAGTCCAACAGAGGTCGATTATCTTGTTAATAATTTTACCTCCTTACTATGTATGACTCTGGATACTGTAGCTCCTGTGAAAAATAGTGCCTCAAATCAGAAGTACTTGACTCCCTGGTATAATTCTCAAGCACGTAGCCTAAAGCAGATAACTCGTAAGCTGGAGAGGAAATGGCGTGTCACAAATTTAGAAGATCATCATTTAGCCTGAAGAAATTGTTTGTTGCTTTATAAGAAAGCCTTCCGTAAACCTCGAACATCTTACTGTTCATCACTGATTGAAGAAAATAAGAACAACCCTAGATTTCTCTTCAGCACTGTAGCCAGGCTGACAAAAAGTCAGAGCACTGTTGAGCCAACCATCCCTTTAACGTTAACTAGTAATGACTTCATGATTTCACAAATAAAATTTTAACCATTAGTGAAAAAATGACCCATAATCATCTCACAGATGTAACATTATCTCTGTGCTTGGCTTGCTAGACCTCAGTGCAGCATTCAATGTTGACCATAATATTCTATTAGAACAATTAGAGCATGCTGTAGGTATTACAGGTACTGCGCTGCAGTGGTTTGTATCATATCTATCTAATAGACTCCAATTTGTTCGTGTAAATGGAGAGTCTTCTTCATACACTAAGGTTAATTATGGAGTTCCACAGGGTTCACTGCTAGGACCAATTCTGTTTACATTATACATGCTTCCCTTAGGCAGTATCAGTATGATGTCAATGTGGGTTTTAAAGTGCAATCCAGAATCTAAAATGACTACAAGACTTTTAACTGGTGGTTATACCCTTTCAGCCTGTGTCCTGAACACACATTTCAGTTTTGGGCCAGTTCAAATTATTATTTAAATTAAAAAAAAAAAAAAAAGGTTTGCAGTAATTGATTTGTTAATGTCAGTTAAGCACAATGTTAGAGACTTCAGGACAAATCATATTGCAAGCTAGACTAAATCTGAGAAACTGAGTTATGACCATAACTTTAAAAGCTTGATGACACTCGATTGGATTTTGTTATCCATTTTATCCATCCACATCTACTTTTCCTTTTTTTTTCTTTTTTTCTGTTTGTTGTCGGTGTTGTTCGGGGGTTTTTTCTCCCATCATGGCATAGATATGTTTTTTGATTGCTGCATCATTTCATGCTCTATTCTTGTAAGTATTAGTAGTCCAATGTTTAGTTTCATGACCAAAGATACAACCACAATTCTGTTTGGTTAGTTGTCTGTCATTAGGGACAGTCGTCAACCTTCCTCCATTGTGGAATTTCTAGGTTAAAAATGAGTTTGTAACCTACTTGCTAACAATTGTCCTATTACTGTTCTCTCAGAACTTTGAATGAAACTCAGCCGTGGACATCACCTCAGGTTTCAGAGCGCTACCTTTCAGCTCATTATCCAACAATGGGCCAGATTAGCCCTCGAACACGCAAGTCGATGAGCCTAGACATGGGTCAGCCTTCACAGGCCAACACCAAGAAGCTCTTGGGTATGTCCAATCCCTCAGTTTTTTGTTATATCTGTCAGTCTTTCCTTAGAAAGACCCCCCACCCCCGAATATCTGTGTTAAATCTCCAAATTTCAAGTCTTCTGTGTTTGTGTGTTGGCTAGGCACCCGGAAGAGCTTTGATCATCTCATATCAGACTCCAAAGCACCAAAGAGACCAGAAATGGAGTCAGGCATGACTACCCCTCCAAAGATGAGGCGTGTAGCAGAGAACGACTATGAGATAGGTGAGAGTATAGCACAAGTTATTGATCCAAGCATATCCTTCTATGATTGATATGATTCTAAAGTTTGTTCAAGGACATATTCTATGTGATACCTCATTGTTGTAATTACAGAGACACAGAGAATTGGAAACTCTCACCTTCGCAAGGTGTCTGTATCAGAGTCCAATGTTCTGCTGGACGAGGAGGTGCTTACCGACCCAAAGATCCAGGCTCTGCTGCTCACTGTGCTGGTGAGGAAACACACCATACAGCTTACTTTATATGCTGTTACCTTTCAGCTCATGTTCACTTTTCACTCTTGTTGTTGTTTTTCAGGCCACCCAGGTCAAATACACCACTGATGACTTTGACCAGCGGATTCTGTATGAGTATTTAGCTGAAGCTAGTGTTGTCTTCCCAAAGGTTTTTCCAGTTGTGTAAGTAATGAACATGTTGTCTAGTCCTGTTATCTGAGGTTTTTTTTTGTTTGTTTGTTTTTTTGTCTGACCTGAAACATTTGACCTTTGAATTTTTCAGATATTTTTGGAGTATAAAGGTAAAGTCTTCATGGTTATAAGACAGACAGGATCAAATGGCTGCTGCCAGTCTTCTGTTCAGTCTGTTAAGTCTGTTCTTGTTCAGATTAGGTGAAATAATCCTGGGATCGTTTTTGGACTATGCTAGATTTTCTGTAGTGGTAGGCCAGGCTTCATTTTGCTCTTAGATAGGGAAGCTTTCCAATCCAATACTTTGCCAGTCCACTTCCAGACTCAATAAAGAGCCATGGTTCCATACAGGAGGCAGCTTGCTCAGTCTTTTATCTGAATGGTTATCGGCGCCTTCTAACCAATATTTTCAGTTAAAATGTTAGTTTTAACAAATATATCCTACATCAGAACAGATGAACTCTGCTATAGGTGTTCGCTTTACTAAGATTTTATAATACAGGAAGTTTTTTCTCATTTTTACACTCATTGTGGTAATTGTCAGTGAAAGTGTACCTCGATACTTTCAATTACCAGTAAAACCCTTGAGCTTTTTAAAAGGCTAACTTGTAAAACCACATAACCATGTGCCCCAATATTGTTTTCTCTGTTCACCCACTCAGCCACAATCTACTGGACTCCAAGATCAACACTGTGCTATCCATGTGCCAGGATATCAATCTCCTGAACCCTGTCCACGGCATTGTCCAGAGTGTTGTGTACCATGAGGAGTCACCCCCCCAGTACCAACCTTCCTATTTACAAAGTAAATTGATTTACAAGCTATACATGCCAACTTTCCTAGTTTTGCACTTAGTTATGTCCCCTGATGCTGACAGGTACTGAAAATGGATAGAAGCTTGTAGATATTTTTTCACTGAGTTGTCTTCCACTGTTCTTAGAAGCTTGAAAAAGAAGACAACTGGACTTCTTTAACTTTATGAAGATGTTTCACTACTTCTATGAAGATGTTTCACTACTTCCATTTCCTTCTCTTCCTTTCTCTCAATTTACAGGCTTTGGCTTTAATGGACTTTGGAGGTTTGCTGGACCCTTCTCAAAGGTACAAATAACATTTTCCCCCTGTCAATTTGTTATTTTCAATTGGGCAGCTTCAGCTGCCTTGCAGTAGCATTTCAGCTTACTAAGGAAGTAGACAGCAGTTCTACAACCAGCTTGTCAATTGGTGTGCTGAAATATGAAGCATCAACTCTTGGAAGCACATACATAAATGCCAAGCAGTAGCAGAGAGGCTGAAAATTATCTGTGGTCTGATTTCAAGTTGATATTGGATTATGCCGCTTCTGAAAACTAGCAAAACCCAAAACTCAATAATACAGACTCCTGAATTGCACTGACAATGTTGACTAAATGAGTAATTAATTGAATATTTATTTATTTTCTTACTTTGTAAATTTTATTTTATTTTTAAACAATGTTGTGGCAACATTGTTTTATTTTTAAACAATGTTGCCAATTTTGATATATTGATATTGAATGGTTATCAGCTTCCTAACCCACCGTTCAGGGGGTTAGGAAGCTCATCTTGTAACCGGAAGGTTGCCCGTTTGATCCCCAGCTCTGTTTGTCTTGGTCGTTGTGTCCTTGGGCAAGACACTTCACCTACCGCCTACTGGTGATGGCCAGAGGGGCCGACGGCGCCATATGGCAGCCTCGCTTCTGTTAGTCTGCCCCAGGGCAGCTGTGGCTACAACTGTAGCTTGCCTCCACCAGTGTGAGAGTGAATGAATAGTGGAATTGTAAAGCGCTTTGAGGGTCTCGAAAAGCGCTATATAAATGCAATCCATCATTAGTATTATTATTATTATTATTATTATTATTATTATCAATCCCAATATTTACACCTCTACTTTTTTCTGAGGGTGACTGGAATGTTTTTTAGTTTTGACATACCAGTTTAAGATCCTGGCAGAACATATCCTTACAAAACTTAAGTTTATACAGAGAGATGTTCAGGGTCAGTATGAATTTTCTGTCTACCTCTCTCTAAAACACACACAGACACACACACAGACACGCACTATTTCACTCACAAACACACACAGAAAGTGTTTAACAGCAGTGGGGAGCAGTTTTAACAGCAGTTTTAACTGTCTAACAGTTAAAACTTGATGAAAACTGGGTCATGTCACAAAAATAATCTCCAGCACACCAGGAGAGAATTCGTTGTTGTTGAAAGCCCAGAGTCCAGCAAGTATTCAAAATAAAAAGTGTCTATAGGAGGTAATCAAATGTCTAAATAAAAAAACCCCATCTCATACGCACAGCAGTTTTGTCATCACCACCAACAGTTTGTTTTTATGAAGCAATTAGTAAAGTAATGTTAAATAATTGTAATTATAACCAGTGAAACAGAGTATGTTACCATCCCATCCGAAAAATCCACCTGATAAAGTGTTGACATGGGCCAGATTTTTATGCTATTTTGGCATTTGGTTGCAGTGGTTATGCAGACATCATTTGGTTTCACTGACTGAAGATTAACCTAGTCTGTGCTGCTGTTAGACCTTATTAACTGACTCTGACATTGCTCATTGTGTTGGCTGTTTGCGCAGCAAACCCAGATCCCAGACTACGCTGAGCTGATTGTCAAGTTCTTGGAGGCATTGATTGATAGCTACCTGCCAGCAGCTGACGAGGAACGAGGGGAGGAGCAACTGAGGACACCTACTTCCCCCTACCCTCCTACCAGCCAGAGCCAGCTTAGCATCACTGCCAACCTCAACCTATCAAACTCGATGACCTCACTGGCCACTTCACAGCACTCACCAGGTGTCCATCTCTCTCTACTACAAAAAGCATACAGTCACTCTAACTCTGTATTAAAGCTTCCTGTTTTTTCACCTTGTCTACATGTTTTACTTCATCTAGTCGAAATCAAATCAAAATTTTCTCACCCAAGTCACACTCCAGAGAGAAAGCTGGTCACATTCTTGTCCTATGTTACCTCCTTTTGTTTGAAAACAAAATAACATTTCTTGTAAAGGGTTAAATATTTACCAGGCAATTTGCTTCATCATGAATCATCTTGAGGGGGTTAGATGCTGAGAATTCGTTTTTTGGACTAGAATTACTGCTTACACAAAGAGAAGACTTTCACATAACGTGTTTACTCATAGTTATAAATTAACCTTATTAACAGGTGGACTTTCATAAATGTCACAGATGGCAGACATGATGAGTAGTGTTATGTCATGTGAGTCATCTGTCTGCGTCTTGTCTTACAGACAATAAACCAAAAAAGTTAATCTGTTAGTGATGAATCATCAAAGAAGCTTCACAGAAACATAAAGAGAACAGTTTATGTTACTTGAAGTTAGACTAAAAACATCTTTGTAAAGGAAAGCAGTCAGTGATGGGAGAGGTGATGTTTTAGATGTTCTAACTTGCAGGACGTGATCACTCCTGCGATCAAAGAGATCTCAATAAAGTATCTGAGGCAGTACTCACGTCTACCAAACCTCCCACTACACTGGCCCTGATGAAGTGTGGTTAAAAATACTAAATTTGCATTGTTTCCCCTTTCACCTTCATCTCTTGAACTGGGCTACAGTAACATCAGCATTTAAGAATAGACGAGCTGCTGCAAATTCATAATAAGCAGGCGGTTCCGTCTTCTGCATGCTCAACCCAGGAAGCACCCTTAGCTTAAACAAGCACCCGCTGTGAGGTATGGCTTATAGCTATTTCCAGTAGTGAGAACAGGTCTGCCTTGGGTCTTGTGTTGTGTGCAGGATGAAGCAAAGAACACCTTTAGACACTGTCCTGACTAGGGATGGGTATCGTTTACGTTTTATCCGATACCAGTACCAAACCGGTACTTTTGAAACGGTGCCGGTGCTTAAACGGTGCTTGAACCGGTGCTTAAAGGATGGAGAACACAAACTTTGTCCAAAAACCTCTCATATTTAGCTGGGGGGTTTTTTGTAAAAAGATAACAATGTTTGCTTTTTCTGCAGCTATAGGGCATATATGGTCTCACTCTTGGCTGGAAGCAGTGCTTAAACAATGGAAAAACACAAACTGTCCAAAAACCTCTCATGTTTAGCTGTTTTCCACTTTTTCTTTGGTCATTTTAGCCTTTTTGGCCAGGGTGAAGGGAGTATCTGCCATCAAACAAGAAGACAGCCGCATGTAACTACAACGGTGTTTGCTAGTTCACCTTACATGCATTAATTTAATAATGTGGTTAGCGTACTCAACGCAAATTACACACAAACAACATTAAGCTACTCACACAGAGAAGAATGGCGGCTGCTGCCATCATCATCCGTCATCATTTCTGCTACACTGGCAGGGCTAGGGGCCAGGACTCTCCTTTTTGGGTTCTTGGGGGATGTTGCTAACTCCGGGTCCGATAACAGGCACCACACCCGCAGTAGGGTACGGTGCATTTCTGGGCTTTAAAAAAAACGCTATGTGTCGCCAGGTGTTTCATCAGATTCGAGGTGTTACCTCCTTTGCACAGTATCACCTTAAAGCACTTGTTGCAGGCTGCTGAGTTTGCATCTTTTGCTGTGAAGTACAGCCAGACTTTTAACCTCTTGGCCTTGGGCATTTTTAATCTGTAGCTCTGCACTAAAAGAACATATGTACCTGGACCTGCCTACTATCCTTGGAAAGGTAAAATGATTGGCTAGAATCTGAAGTGTATGACATCTCAGGAAAAAAAAGCACCGAAATGTGTGCTGCTTTTCGGTCTGGTTACTACCGTTTATGTCAGAACCGGTGCCATACCGGTACCCATCCCTAGTCCTGACCTGATTCTTCAACAGTTTATGTTATGAGGTTGAAGGATATAATCATAGGCATTTTTAGACTACTAGGAAATTAACGTAACAGTGAGTGGCAGTTTACTTTATTTGTACAATGAATACATACAGTCACATATAAAACAAAATTCTGTTAAAATGCAACGCAGTACAGAAAGGAAAAGAAACTCAAAGAGCTTATTTGAAGTCTGTTTAATTAGACAAACAATATTATAAACAAGCTAAGAGATGTTTCTAGAAAAACACACATTTACAAACTCTGCAAGTCTCCATAGAACCTAACCAAAAGAATTAGCATTCTTAAACTTTTAGCATACATCCATAAATCCATGTATTGTATTTTTCTTATTTCAAGGTCACAGGTTACCTATCCAAGCTGTCATAAGGCACAGGCTAAATAGAGAGACAGACAATCATTTTCATTGACAATTTGCATCAACCTAAGATGCATGCCTTTGGACTGGGAGGAAGCCAAAATTCCAGAGATAAAGTCCACGCACTGAGATGACATGCAAACTCCACACAGAAAGGGGCCCTGTTAGCCAGTGGATGTAGATGCAGGACCGTCTTGCTGTGAGGTGACAGTCACAGACCGCTGCACCACGTCTTCTTCGCAATACCTTTCATTCATCAGACTTTTAACTGTTTTAATTAGATAAATTCCCAAGATTAGAAATATGTGGTTGGTCTCAATAGCAATATAAGCTAAAGAAATTTGAAGAAAAATGAAATGGTTGAGAAAATAATCCCAGACAAGGGGAATGCCTTTAAAGCCTGTCATCCCTGTGTTCCTCCAGGTGTAGATAAGGAGAATGTCCAGTTGTCCCCCAGCTCAGCTTTGTCCAGTGGAGGTCGTACTCGCCATGGTTCAGCCAGTCAGGTCCAGAAGCAGCGCAGTGCTGGCAGCTTCAAGAGACCCAGCATCAAGAAGATTGTCTGATCGACCAGAGAAGACAACTGCCCCGTCACACATATACTTTCTTTCTCCCCCTCTCCACCTGTCCCAGGCCTGCCAGGCCTCATGCTGCACTCCACATTTACTCTTTAGTTCCTCCTTCCCGGTTGTTGCTTTGGCAGAACAGGTGATCGTGTGTTTCGTAACAAGGAGGAATATTAGCAAGGGCAAACTTGAATTCTGCTGCTTGATTTTTATTTATTTTATATTTTTTTTATCATTACAATTGTTTTCTTTCTTTTTTTTTCTCAAATCTTTACATTTAGACAGTACATGGTGTCAGACAGGCTCCTTCTCTTCATAGGGACAGTGTTCCTATGGTCCTGCAGTGAGGGAAGCCAAACGTGAAGTGGAAAAGACTGAAGGGAAAATGGTGTGGATGGATTTGGATGTCGACTGTGATGTGTCTTGGTTGGCACAGTCCAAACAGGAAGTCTCTGACTTTAGGCAAGTCCCTTGGCCTTCCTCCAGACTAAATATTCCAGTGTCAGTGAGATGGACCAAACGACAACAGTAATAGGTGATTGGGTGTGTCTGCGAGAAAAGACCTCTACTCTGGACATCTCAGCTCCCCTCTCCCAGTACTGTACATATGTTACATAGATTATGTATAACTAGTCCTTAGTTCTAATTTAGATGTGGATGTTTTCTCCATGGTGTGCCTTTGTCAGGGTTTTTCAATGTGTACAATTTGTAAAGTAAAATTAAAATCTTGCTGGGGACAAAGACCAGGTACTAATCTTGGAGGCGAGCCATCCATATCTTCACAAGTTCACCAAGCTATGTCACGACAGGCCTCCAATGATCATCAAATATACAATCATCAATATACCCTGCTGCCTGAAAATATTTATCTTGTACAAGTAGATCATATTACATGAATCATCTATTTACTTTCCATAAACTGTCTTTCAACATGAAGATTGCAAAACACTAGAGAAAATGCATCTGTAAATAGCTGCGAGCTTTCGGGTTTGTTTGGTTTTTCTGTCCTCGTTTTTTTGTTGATATTTTATTATGAACTGTATTTTTTTAGCAGCATAGCGTTTAATTTCTTTACACATGGACCATGAAAATTGAGTAATAGGCAATAATCCTCAACTCTCAAACTTTGTCAACCTCTACCTTTTTTTTCTTTTTTTCACACAAACAGGAAGAACACATTACTGTCAGCTTGGTGCAATATGTGGCCAACTTCTGAGTTACTTGTTCAAATAGAGATTTAACTCATAGTGGACAGCGTGGTTTGGAGGTGTGTTTCGTCTCGGCAATCTGAGCTGGATCCTTGAAAGGAAATTCCAACCAGAAAGCAGCTTCATCTATTAGAAGAGATGACTGTGCTGTTCTGTGTTTAAATCTGACTAAAATCACCACTTTTCCCTTCTGTACGAAAGTGAAAATCAAAAAACTCATCAATGTCATGCAGCCAGAGTCTTGCCTCCTACTTGACTCATAAATTAGCCCATAGCTCGCGTCCTGAGCCTCTGCTGTTTTGAGCTTTCAGTGACCTTTGCTGTGCAATCATCATTTTCATAACAAAATTATTACTAAATATTAGCTTTACTTACAGAAACTCATTACCTTTATTATTCAGGATGATTTTCAAAATGAATGTATTTTATTGACAAACACTTCGTTTTATCAGGAAACATTACCAGTATTGAAATAATAATATTCGTGTTTATTTTTCATGTTCTTAGAAAGATTGATTTTGAAAATGAGCCTAAAACAGGCATTTTTTAAAAATTGTAATTATAGCCATCAGTTGCTTTTTCCCCAGACATCTTTGCTAAGATGGAGTATTAAGTAATCTTCCATCTGCCCATCCCTTAAAACCATGTCTGAATCCCATCTACCGGACCGAAACTGGTTCTGAATTATGTCAACAGTGTCAAAAGCACCTGTTTCCAAGATGTAGGTGTCATGTTAACTTCATATACACCTGATAGCTCACAGCAGTACCGAAAAGTGTACAATTAAACAATTTTCTACTAAAATATCCAAGAACACAAAACAATAGGTCACAGAGCAGGACAAAGCACTAAGACTGTGACTTATGGACCCTTTGACCTATTCTGAGAACAAAATGGTTGATCAAAGAGGCTGACAAGAAAGTGACTGACTATGGTGGCAACTGACAGTACTTGACATTTACTTTATATGTAGCTGCCCACAAAAAAAAATTCAGGTATTTAGAAAGTCATGACCCGCTCCGTTTGGTATGGGTATGGTTTTCTAGCATTACTGAAATGTGGTGAAATAAAATGTGGTTTCAGTTTCAGTCCTTTAAAGTAATTCCAGAGCTCCCAGTCTGCATGACCATACAGATGACAGGTCTTCACTTGCACAGACTGAGCAGATTTTTTGGAAGAAGTACGTTGTAGTAAATGCTTTTCATCTGTGTGGCTTTAGAACGGTCTACACAATAAGAATTGTGTTTCAGCTCATTTACTACATATCACGGGAACTGTGCATCACTGCTGACTGTTTTCAAAGCATGCTGTTGTGTTTTAGATGCTGTACTGCAGTTCTAACTTTCAGGGCAGCCTGCATGTGGTAATAGAAAGTGAGATGATAAAAAAAATCTGCAGTACAACCCAACACTTCTCTACGTGCAATGGTGTCAAAGTATAAGAAACCTGAATGGTTTACTTTTACACTCACACTGTTCCACTCACTACATATGTTGGTCACAATACTCCAAAAATTGTTCACAATTAAAATGAAATCATTAAAAATTATTGGCTCTTTCATTATTGGGTTTTTTTAAACTGCCAGTCATTGCTATCATTATTGTCTCTGCATTATTATTATTACTCTTCATAAAAACAATAAACCTCTGACAACACAAGCAGTCACGACGGTCAGTATAGATTACTTAACCTGCCCTGCAGGCTGATCTGGATGTTGGAACCTGTAGCTGTTTTGAGAAAATGACTTGCTTTGGAAGTGATCACAAAATTTGTAGTGACACTGTGTCCTGGACCTGTGCAGTTAGTCAAAACACTTTAATCTATGCATAAAAAGAGTTGAGTATTGTTGAACAACTATGAATTTATTTTAAACATATTTTTTAAAGATTAATGTCATTTGCTGATACATCTGTGAATTTGTCGCAACAGATTTCTTTCCTTGTCTTGTAGTGGTCTGACAGGATGTTATTTTCTACTGTGCATGTAGCTCTTTCAGTCAGTATATCATGAGATTTGTCATAAAGAAGGTAGAGAAATACTTTAATGAAGGATGTTTAGTTAAATAAATGAACACATGAAACGTGACTTCTTATGTTGGCCTCCATGAGGCCATCGCTAACAGATTTTCTTGTATAAAATCAAAGAGTCAAAATCAAACAAGAAATTTGTATTGCTGAAGTCCTAACATTGTTTTAAAGTACAAGAAGTTAATAAATGCCCAAAGAGTTCCATTGATGTACAATCTGAAAGGGCCTGGAGGGAAAAAGCATTTCTGAATGTTCCAGTGGGGTTCAGACTTGCAGATTTCTGAACAGAGTGCTGAAAATGCAGGTAACTCTGGACACTTGACGGTTCTCCTATGTAAACTTCAGGCTACACAATTTGTCCATCTGAAATACTCATTCTGTCACAGTAGATGGTAATAGAGACCAAAATGTTTTGCCTTAATTTGACAGAGACATATAATTGGTTCCATCAATATTGCTTCCTGACCAATCATGGCATGGTGCCTTTCATGATTTGTGAGATGTCATTAGGATGGATTTGAAAGGAAATGGCTGCTGGGAATAAGAAAAGTATTGTCTGACACTAGCCCCTTACACCCAAAGTGTGAGTGGTGGCGGCGCAAATGCACGGAGAAATGAGTCATCGCAACACCTATCTACAGTGAGCATGAACGTCAGTGTTTATAAAAAATCCACACTGACGTGACAAGAATGTATGGATGCAATTTTTTATACACCAGATGTGTATACTTAAATCACGCCATCATTCACCTGAGAACTACAACTTTTATGCCGAGATGGATTTCCAGGTCACAGGCAGATGTGAAACTAGAGACTGTCAAAGATGGGCTGTTAGTGCACTCTGTATTACTGTTGGTTGTACAAGTTGTCTTATGAGGTTAAAAAAAAAAAAAAAAAAAAGGTAACCATTCTGTCAGATTGATTGTCATCCAATGTGAATTTAATAATGAGAATTTTTTAAAAAGAAAAACATCAAATGTGATGTCCTATATCTGCGTTCTAATATTTTGTCTCTAATAATGGCATTAGAAAGTGTTGGTGGTATGACTCACAGCTGTATAACTGCTACAAAAGAAGAATCAAGTCCTTCCTATAATTTGAAGCATCTCCAGACCTTAAAGCTACTAATGATACTGAACAGATACCGCAAGTGTGATGTGTCAAAATCTTATTTCACATCAGATTTTCCAAAATATTCTTTTACATGTTAACATTAAAGAGCCACATTGCAGTCACTGAGATTATCCATTCTCCTTATGTAACTAGGCCTATTCTAAGATCAAAATGCAGCATCAAGTTTTCTATCTTCTTTTTTTCTTTTCCCCTTCAATTTGTTAAAATTCAATGTGAAACTCGTGAGATGTGGATCATACAGTCGGTGCCACTGACGCTGTTAAGGGACATATTTCTTCAGTGTCGGAATTGCATTGAAACATCTCATGAGTAAGTCTGCTCATGATCTCTGGTCACCACTCCTCACAAGTCAACTGTTGTTAAAGCTGTACTACAGAATTATGTCCACAGCCATCTGGTCAAAGAATCACCTACTATACCTTTAACCAAACACAATCAGGAAACATCTGAAGGTTAGCTGTATTTGAGGAACATGGTAACGGGTTTCCATTATTTCCAGGTTTTAGTTTGATTTGTGTGAATGAAACTATTAAACTATATATCCATAACCTCTGACACAAGTGGTTAACTTGCACTAATTTAAAAATGGTCATGGGTTTGTAAAGATGAAAAACCTCAAAATGCGGCATGTTTTATTTGATGTTATGCAAAATTCAATGTCTGTAGAGTATTAGCCGGAGTTTTGTTTTTAATGCAGTATGTGTGGAATTGTAAATACTTTGTGTACAATTTGAGATGGTATATTTACTATACTGTACATACGTGTGACATTGTATCATTTTGTTTTTGTAAAACAGTTAGTTTCTGTATAATAATAAACAAATTTAACTACTCCAATGTTAGTAATAAAATGTTTTACTCTTCACAGTGTCTGAAAGTGTCTGATGAACCAACACTTTGACATAAACCTCAAAATTATGAATTTGTGTGACATTTTTAGTAAATACATCTTGGCAACAATGTAAAATTAAGTTTCTAAAAAAAAGTGCTCATATGTCTGTTTCAGGTGAATATCGCATATCTTCATACTGTCCTCTACAGTATAGGTCCACCTACAAGCGTGCAGTCAAAGTTCCTACAAACATACACTACATGATGTAGACAGTGGACCAAAGCCAATCTATAAATGATATGAAGATTGTTTGGATTTAACTGAGTTGTGACACCAAAATCTGTGGTATGAAACATGCCTTTTTTCTTTTGTGAATTACACTTGTCCATTATAAATAAAGATGCCGGAGAACATATGTATATTACTTATTTTATCTTCATCGCCAAAGTAATTCAATTATATTTTACTATGTATCCACTGGCACAGACAATAAGACACTATTATTAGCTAATTCAATCTATTCATATAAATTGTAACAAAACAAAAACAGCCATCAATACAAAAGCATAATTGTAATTTCTTTTACAGTTCTGTTTCCAAATTTGTAATTTAATATTTTAATACTTGTGGTCTTCACTATAAATTTGGTACCTAAAACACATTACTAATTTAGAATAGTCTGTTATAAACCAGCATACAACTGATTTCTTGTGTTTGTGAAGTTACATTTCATTAATTGTAAAACCAAAATAAAATAGTCCGTTGGTTAAAAATTAAACTCACATTCCAGTTTTAACCACAAAAACTGGTTTGCTCTGCACCACATACAATTTTAGAATGACCACCATACATGTGTTTAAACTATTGGAGGAAGCCAGAGCCACACAGGCGCAAAGAGATCAAACGGCAAACTGCTGAGAAAGGCTCCAGAGAGAGGCATCTCCTACAAAGCTGGATTTTGGCTGGTCCAGGTAACTTCAGGGTTCACCCTGGGACAACCCACATCTCTGGAGCAATCATTTCCTGGCCCCTCAGATGAAGTAAGCCTGGTCAGCCAGCTATTGCTGTCCTCTCTCTCCGGCAGTCATCCTGTATGATGATTGATGGGTCCTTCTTATCCTCTCTAGCTCTGTGGAGGATACAGGGGTCCCCTCAAAGTCTTTTCTCTGTGTTTCTTAATTCTGGTACTCAAGATGAACTCAAGCTGAAGCCCTCTTGTCTTTCCAGCTGCATGTTCTTCTTGTAGCATTGGTTTTTGCCTCAGCTTGATGCTCAAGTTGGCGTCATGCCGGGTGCACCTTCTCTTGGCTGTAGCTGATTTCTGTTGCATTTGGGTCTTACTTCTTAAAGGGTTTTGGATTCTGGGCTGTTTGGGTGTTAAAGGTTCATTAGTTAGTTACACGCCCAGGAACACCAAGATCTTATCATGCCTGTGGAGTTTGGTAGAGATAGGATGAGATTTCTTTAAGTTATAGCAAATATGAAGTTGATTAGATAAAATCCCTAGAAGTTTGCAAAAGTACAACGTCTGGGAAGTGCAAAATCAAAAGTTTCAACTAAAAATATTGCAGTTTTATGGGGGTTTTTGAGCATGTTAAAAAGCCAATTTTTGAGGAAAATAATAGTAACAATAAACGGAGCAATTACAATTGGGCATGACTTCACATACGTGATTTAATACAGGGTTTAACTTTAAACTTCAAAATAATTTCATAACATTTTCTTCTTTTCTGTGTTATTTAGTAAAATAGAAAATAAATTTCCCATTTCACATTTGAACATTCACTATGGATATAACACGTTTCAGTTTATGTAATTCTACTTCAGTTAGATTGGTCTCTAGCATATTCTCACATAACCATTTATTTGAACATAATCCCTTTTTAAGTGAAACACAGGAATACTTTCTTTACTTTTTGTCTTTAAAACTCGGCCCATTTCTCAATATGCGTATTTGCGTGTACTTGCGTTGTGATACGTCATCAGTCACAGACCAAGTACTGTTCCAAGTACGCTCAAAATGCCCGGATGTGTTCTCGCTCCTCCCATTCTATGGAGCACGCGTCAGTAGTGACGTGCAGCTAAATATCCCAGAATGCATTTCGTCCAAAACTCAAATGGCAGAGGAGAGCGGGTAAAAAGTTTGCGATATTACAGTTTCTGTGACACAAAATAAACTTTTAAGAGATCTTCAAGCGAGATTGTTGATGTGTAAACTTCAAACCCACCAGCTTGATACCTGACGGTGAGGTCAAGGTTCACTACAGCCGACGAGAACGCCTGACCCCCGGCACATTGTTTTCAAAAAATGGGAGGAAATGAAGCAACGTCGTACATATTTCCTACAGATATTGGTGCAACCATTTTTGGTACAGCTGACCTTACTTAGCAATTAAACGTGTGTTGTGTCTGATAACTCCCGCTTTGTGGAGAGGAGAGTGGTTCTTCTTTGGGGTTGGCAGGCTAGATAAACAATGGCGTGTTGCTGCCATCTACTGTTTACAACTTCCCAAGTTTTTTTCTAAATAAGCAAGCTAGCCACACAGTCTCAGGTCTCTATATTCTCCCATACAGGTTAGCACTGCATAAGTAATGTAACAGCTTTCCTTTTAAAAATATTGAAAACAGTTTCCCCAGTTTCTCCAAGTCTCTAAAAAGCTTTTCCCTGTGATGAACATGCTCCTTGCATTACATTAAGATGTCTCTAGGGTCAGGTCAGGTCTGGTTCTGTTCCTTAAATGTTAATAAACCTGCAGCTGAATCACTGTATATGATGCAGTATCATGCCTTTGGTACTCAACTCACTAGACAGCCCATAAAACTGCCATCACCTCTACTGTAAAGATTAAACATGCGATCTGTTATACACAAGCTTTTTTTAAACTCTCTTTTCACATATGTACACACTACACGCCACTCTGCTACTTATATGACCTTTGACCCTTCTGTATGAATTTGTAAATAGCCATTCCAAAGCTGTTCCATCCTTGAGTAAGCTATTTTTACGATATCTGCTGAGTTCTTTTTCCTGTTCTTGCTGAGTGCCTATAAGTTAACCTCAGGACCTGGAATGAGCCATGATGGTATGCCTGACCAGCAGACAGGAGGACACACATCCATATCAACAAATCCAATTTTTTCATGCCATGGATTTCAACTCCTCACTAAAGTTGGTTTTGACTTTCTTTGCTGATCCCAGTGCTAGCTCAGTTTTAACTAGAACTATTACATTTTGTCCTTTTATTTTTATTAAATACTTCAGCCCAAGCTTATATTTTCTCATTTTCAAAGGCATTTCACCCATTTCTATTAAAAGGAAGTGGAGTAGTGCAAAAATGTCCAGTGCTTTCCACCGAATTCTATCCAGCTTCTTGATCACTGAAGGGGCAGCTGATGCATATGCCATACAACCATTGTCAATGATAGACGTAATGCTGGCTCTTTATATCATCAACAATGATTCTGTACTGGCACCCCTTTCAAACCTGGCTAGGCACCTTAGCACATTACCTTTTCACACTTTATGCAGATATTCTCAATATGGCTTTTCCAAGTCATTCTCTTATCCAACCACATTCCAAGAAAATTGAACAGCTTGACTCGCTCAAGGTCATTTCCATAGACTTGCAGATGTTTAGGTGGAACCTTCCTTTTATGTCCAAATATCATATACTTATTTTTATCAATAGATATTTTAAAGCCCCAATCATTAGCCCATGTAACCACATTCTCCAAAGCTTTCTGAATTTGAGAAAAAATATACAAAAGGAATCATCACTAGCAGAAGTAACATTTATTTTTAATCTTAACTGGTCTCTGTTTATAGGTGCAACATAAACCTTTCTAGCTCTACTCACATTTTCCACCAGTTTAACAGCCTGTATCGATGATGGCAGTGGTGTCTTCTTGTTTGTGGTTTCTCAATGCTTCAATGAACCTCTTGGACGATACAGGAGGCCAAGAGGAAGCCCAAAAGTTTCTGTCTTACTGGACCTGTACAGGTCAAGAGGAGTGGTGTGCAGGTTTTCACCTTTACACCACTCCTCTTGTCCTCCTACACAATTTATCAAATCCAACATCTGTTATCCAAATCCAGTCCACTAGTTATAGTTAAACTGAAGAAACACTACAACATTCCAACTACTTCCAAACTACACCACACACTGCTGACCAGCAACCAGGATTGTGTTTTTTGGTGATCTACCTTTTTAACTTGCTGTTTGGTGACCAACTTAATGGTTTTGTTATGTTTCCTCTCTTTTATAGATTTTAGCAGCTTGTCTGTCTCTTTTACTTTAATTATCCAGAGCTGGAACCAGGAAGCAGAGTTGATCACCATTTTGTCATCATTGAAATAAGCAACTATCACATAATAAGTGGCCACACAAAGCTAGTTATTAACTCTCTAAATTAACCCAGGGTTTCCCACTCTCTTGGCAGCATCTAATGAATATAAAATGGATGTTTCACATTGATATAACTCTTCTTCCACAGAAAATGATCCCATGAGTGCCACTTTCTTGTGCTTGACAAGTCGGTTCATATTCTGAATAGCAATTTTAAAAAGTGAACATTTAGATGTCAGATTTTATTTTGTGAGATGACTCTTTTGTGTAGGATTGGGTGACCACTCAGGACCACCTCCATCCTAACCACCACCTCTTCAACATCCTGCCCTCTGGAAAAAGGTTCAGATCCATCAGGTGCAAAACCAACAGACTAAAGAACAGCTTGTTCCCGTGGGCTGTCAGAACTCTTAATGCAAACTAAGAGTGTGTACAGACTTCTCCAACACATCCACTCTGACACTGCTGTTGATCATCTATGTGCAATATCTCAGTCTTTCCATGTTCTGTGCAATATTTTTGGCTCGTGCAATATTTGGGTCCCAGTAGAACTACCATCTCCACCCTAAATTACCATAGCCCCTCCACCCTTTTTTATTTATTATATTATATAACTGCCCTTGTATACAGACCCACAATTTTTCTGTTTCAATGTTTCTTACACGTACACCATGTATATAGTTTCACTCACATATATGTATACATATACATTGCTTTTTATTTTATTTTAATTATTTATTTATATTTTTTTCCCCTTGTTGTACATTGTTTTCTCTTCTTACTTTTGCACCTTTGTGGTCCAGCTACCCAATTTTGCTGTGCAAGAAACTGCACAATGACAATAAAAAGCTCTAAGTCTCTAAGTCTAAGTTTCTCAATACTTTTAGCAGGAAAAATGGAAACTGGGTATAGTGATTTATTGAAACATGCAAGTGTATATGTATATGCATTATATAAGACAAAAACAGAGATTGTGCAATTCTAATTAGCTTGCAGGTCAGTATTAACATAACCCAAAGTCTATCAGGAAAGATTTATTGTAATTTATTTAAGCAGTCTGTTAGTAAAACTTTTTTTAATTTTGACATGTCATTTAGCTGACTGAAATTTGGAATTATCGAACTGAGCTGGTTAAAGTGTCTCTTACTTTGCTGAATGATTTGCATTTTACGACAAAAGGCATCTCCTGATTTTTTATATTCTTTGTTTGATTGGCTGTTTTTGTTCACTCAGCCTATATTTGGTATCTATGACAGTTAAGAGATGTTCTCCCAATTAATTTTTTCTTATACCACTGGAAAGCCTGTTTATTTCTCCTTGATTGGTGCCACAGTTGTAACTAAAATGCATTTGTGGGTTGAGGATGTGGGTTGTATCCATGAAAACTTGCAAAGTGTTCTCTGCCAATGACTAATTACCTTAATTGTTGTGCTAAGTTTATTAAAAGTATATTTCTTTTTCTAAAAAAATATAAAACAATCTTGTGATCAAAACCTTTGTTCAATTTATTACTAAACATGTAAACAAACTTTACTAAGCAATGAAATGAACACAAAATAATTATACTTAAACTTATGTCAAGTATAAATGGGTTTCAACAGGGCATATAACAAAAGCCTTTGCACTTGTTTTTACTGCACTACAAACTTAAAGTATGTTTGAAAAAACAACAACAACAACAACAACAACAACAACAACAACAAAGAAAACCAAAATACAGTACTAATGCCTTAAAAGGAAATACTGCCCAGATAGTGAGGTACCTTCAGAGAGAGTTTGTACTCTGTGAGTGCTCAATGTTTGGTTTACTTTGAAAAGCAGTTTTGTGAGACTGGTCAGGTGTGTCTAAGTAAGGGCAGTTGATTTGGGCACAATGACTCTCTCTCGCTCTCAGCTTAAATAACAGAGGGATTTGCATTTTTGATTGGAAAGGGATTTATGACATTTTAAGGCTGGGTCAATGCCTTGAGCTCCTTGTCTTGATGTTAGAACTGTTTCTGAGCAGCTTTGCTGTGTGGAGGGGTACATTGTCCTGTTGGAGCTGTAGGGTTCTTGGTCTGCAATGCAAAGTGATATAAATAAATAAATAAATAAATAAATAAATAAATAAATGCTATTATTTAAGGTTGTCCAGCAGAAAATTGTATAACAAAGACATGCACCAATTTAATTTTACTTATCACACAAGGTGCAAATCCTTCTGTTTGTAAAGTTGTGCTACTTCTAACGTGACCTTTGCCTTAATCTGATGACATTCATTTATATAGTAAAATTATATGAAAACGGTGCTCTGTCCCATCTGTACTCAAAAAGGAATGTTATTTTTTCCCCATTTTTATAGTAGAGGTGACCAGGATGATATTAAATCTACCTATGAAACTGCATGAGCTTAACAGAAGAAACGTTTACCTTTACTGCATTCTCAGTTGACGCAAGACTCCAAGCGGCTTAAACTTTAGAGTATCGCGAGATTTGATCAGCTGTTATGTCTGCGTGTTTTTTTCCTCTTTTTTTTTAAGACTGGTACTGGTCTGTCAAACACGTGGGGAGGAGAGTGTGACTTTCCACTAGCGTACGTTTCAAAAAGCTCACGTTGTTAGTGTTGCTATCATCGTTGCGGTACCGAGGACCCAAAAACATTGTAAGTAAAATAATTAGTCCGGGAGGGAAATGGCACACTGAAAAAAGAGACTGTTAGCTTTTAGTTTTCTATTTATTGCATGCATGGTTCGGTTTTATTCACATTTATGTGAGTATATTTTAGGGGAAAAGACATTCACTTGCATTTCTAGTGTTCTCTGTGGGTCGTCAAATGTTTATTGTGTCACCATGTGATCCCATGTCATTGAAAAACTAGCCTACAAAGCAACTCCTCCTAACTTGCCATTCAGAACAGCACACGTAGCTTCTGTTGTAGAAGTTACATTTTCGCACTTGCTTCGTATTGTTGAGCTGTGCACGTGCCAACGTAGGAGCATTGGTTCTTGGATAATAATAAATGCATTTTGGCCCAGAGTTGGGAGTCATTGTCGCCAGGCCGGCTAGCAGGCTAGCATGAAGGTCTAAGGCCCATGCGGGGCATTGGCAGTCTTTGGCTTCAAATGTCCTTTAACCCTGCATCGATTAGAGATACCCCCTCGTTGGTGCAGTTGGGTATAGTTAACGACTACGTATCACACAGCTTTATGTTGTGGCCCAGTACGTCTGTAAGTCGGGGATATGAAACTCTGAAGTGGCTTTAATAATGTAGCCACATACGAACGTAGTCTAAAAATAATACAGTGCAGGGAACATGCCATTAGCTTATCTTTTTTCATGTTTAGCTAGCGTTAATTTTCATAAACATTAAAGCCACTGTGGTTGCTATGTAGCTAACTTCATGCTTTGTATCCTGCACTGCGGCCTCCTTAAACAGCCATGCTGTATTTCGTGTTTGCATTAGGTCACAGCCATCTCTGCTACAGGGTTTCATCCCAGACGGTGCCAAACTCCCTATATGCATTTGTCGTATGGGATTTAACATCTTATTGGCTGCAGGTTTTTCAGTTTAGTACGGGGCATAA
This sequence comes from Oreochromis aureus, assembly GCF_013358895.1. Taxonomy (NCBI): domain Eukaryota; kingdom Metazoa; phylum Chordata; class Actinopteri; order Cichliformes; family Cichlidae; genus Oreochromis; species Oreochromis aureus. The sequence continues at coordinate 37,338,368 of NC_052955.1, forward strand.
CTTCGCTGTTGGATATTTTTTAGAATCTGAAAAATTCGGCATTAAAAAAGACCTGGCAGCGTAAAGTAAGTTAAAGTTCTTATAAATTGCTGCCTGCTCATAAGCAGGGTCTAAGTATATATTTTTGCGCTTCTTTCGAAGGTTATTTAGGTTTTAGTTGGCTAATGCAAAGAACTGTGAGGGATCCCCTTATAAAGACAAAATGAATCGCTTGAGTCACAAGTGAAAATGTTATTTTGGTATGCACAGTGAATTCATTTTTCCTTACCATATAGTCATGTAACGTTAAACTTCGAGAATTATATATGAAATTCACATTGTGGCCTTTGTACTTCCTAGCTAGCTAATTGTGTTAGCCGGTGTGTGGCGATGGAGTGCATGACCACACGCCACGGTTTTTTGTTCTTTTGTTTTTTTTTGTGTGTTTGTTTTTATGCTGGGACAGAAAGCATCGCCACTAGCATTATAGGGAACTACACAATGTCCTACAGTTGTAGTATTAAGGCATAGCTAGCTGAACGCTTTTAGCATTTATTGAGTCGTTGCTGAAAGACGGCTGGGGTGTTGAGGCGCACCTTCTGTACATCACTGGAGCCTGGGTCACATGTAAAGTGGACTGGTATGTGGCTGTAGCAACTATCAACGCCACCTAAGTTTACTAAGTTGTTAGTAGCAGCATGGCTCCTGTAAGGTCTTGACTTTTGCCCATAGGGTATGCAAGACTTGACAGCATATTGTATTAATATCCCGGTCAGTCTGCAATTCGGTTTGTTTACATAAAATAATTTGGTTTTCATTTATTTAAAAACAGTGTCACATTCATTGTTAATTTGTTGTAGTGTTGATGGTGAGTCCCAAGGTTCATTTAACATGAATGATGGTGATTAAAGGGATATGAGAAAATGTATGACATGAAGAATAAAGTTTAAACGCAAACAGGTGGGAATTGAGTGACACTGAACTTGTTGGTATGCAGGTATTTTGAGGCCGCATAATAATTTTACACTAGTCTGTCTGTGCTGGCATGATGTAAGATTTAGAAGGTGTAAAATAGTTTAATCATTCCTGTTTGAACAGCCAAGGTCACAGTAAGAGATGATCTTACAGTTTATAGACAGTCTTGACTATAAGGCCAGGAAAGGAACCAATAAAGACTTGTCTGACCTGTAAGGATAGCTCTTCATTTTACAGCTTGTTGCTTCCATTGTGACCTTTATATGGTGAGTGTGTTGTCCTTGGATTTAACAGCAACACACACAAGCTACACATGAAGTCTGGGAGCTTCATGTGTTGCATCTTTGCTGGTCCTTTCCGGACAGATCTTAAATGTTACTCCTGGGATCTGCTGGAACCACTCGCCCAGTTTGGGAGTCACTGCTGTAAGTGCTCTGATTGCCACTGGGACCGCTGTTGCCTTTACCCATCACTTATTCTCTAGCTCCTCTCTCAGCCATTGGCATTTCTCAAGCTTTACATATTAATTTTTCCTGATTTTTGCTTTCATTTGGTACAGTTACATGTACTACTATGGCTTTATTCCTCTGCTTGTCCACTAGTAATATTTTAGTTGTTTAGCCATCACCAGTTTGTGTGAAATCCCACAGGATTTAGCTTGGTCATTTTCAACCACCCTGAGGGGCATATTCCGTTTTGACCTTGGGACTTCCGGGCCATACTCTGCACACATGTTCCTGTATAGTGTGCCAGCCACCTTGTTACTGGGTTTCATGCGAGTTCCATACATTATCCAGGTAGCAGAGGTCACTAACGTTTGCTCTATTCCATTGTCTATATCCATAGCCAGTCTTGTTAAAGATTTCAGTGATTTGCTGTCTTTTTTTATTTTATTTTTTTTTTTTACCCAAATTAAATAAAATAAAGGAACCCCCCCCCCCAAATCCACCTTATATAAATAGGTGATGCTGAGGATTTCCACTTTGCTTTCAAAACAAAGCTATCAGCACTCGCAGCATTATCCCTTTGAGTTACATTGAACAAATATGAAAGATTTCTGACTGAAATCTTTACAGAAAGGGACAGGTCGAAAACATGAAGTTTCCAAATATGTTACTTTGGAGTAGAGCTGGGCGATATAAGATTTTTTCATATCACGATATGTTTTTTTCATTTCAGGCGATAACGATATATATCACGATATAAGCCAAATAACTATATTTGTAAGATTTAAATGTGCCGTTGCTCACAAGTAAAATGTGAAATAATTAGCAGCTTGTTTTAATTAAAATATTTATTTCCCATAATAAGTTCAACAGGGTAGATGTACTTAAGGAACATGAGACTTCAGTTTCAGATAAAGGCAAATATTGTAAACTACACAAAAGGCAGCCGCTAAAGCGTTTAAGTTTCAAAATAGAACAAACAAAACAGACCACTAAATTGTCAATTCCACTTAGAAACAAAATTTTAATTCTAAAAATAAATCTTAGGTCGTTTTACAGAAGAACAGACAAAATTGACTAACTTTTGTCAATATCAAATAAACTGAGAACTAAAAGGAAATTCTCAGGCTACGTCCACACGTACACGGGTATTTTTGAAAACAGAGATTTTCCGTTTTCGTTTTAAAAAATAATCCCGTCCACACGTAAACGCAGAAATGAAGGAAAACGCTGCTAGGAACATGCCAAAGCAACAGGTGGCGATATATTCCTAACCGTAGAAATGTTGGCCAATCAGAAGTCTAGAAGCCTCGGTAGGAAATAGTAAACAAAGATGGGGCATAGAAACAGAACCGAGTCGTATGTGTGGAGGGACAGTAACTATGTGTGTATATGTAAGCATTTAAACACTGCAGAGAGTACAATTAACAGTATTGTAGAAATTCATTTCACCGAAACAATAACGTGGCGCACAGTGTGACGTCAAAAAAGGCGCACACCTTTGACGCTGCGTTTTCTCCGTTTTCTTGTCCACACGTAAATGCAAAACGGAGTTTTCGAAAATATCCACCCTGGCAGGCGTTTTAGAAATCTCCGTTTTCAGTGACTGAAAACGCCGTTTACGTGTGGATTTAAAGGTGCAAACGCATAGAAAAATCTGCGTTTTCAAAAATACCGGTGCGTGTGGGCGTAGCATCAATCTCTCCTTGTTGTATAGCTTAGCTTTTCAAACAGTTTTAACAGTGACTTTAGTCTGACAAAAGCCGAATGACGAATTAGCGCTTTCAGTCAGAGATTGAGCATGCACCGCTTTATTGTATTTCCAGACTTGCTTTCGGCACAATTTACAGTGCGCGCTACTCTGTTTTTTGTCAGACTTGAAATAGCCGAAATACCTTCACACTACGGAACTTCTGTGGCCCTTCCGTTTGACAATCTCTCCAGCATTGGAACCATCATCTGTTTTTTTGGTAAACCTTCGCTCACGCTCTCGGTTGATTTTTCTCTAGTCGGCAAACTCATTTCCTTCATTACCTGGGCGGCCCGGCTGCAAAAACAAATACACATGTGCGCCTTGGCGCTTGTGCTGTACGTAACAAGTCACGTGACGTGATGCTGCGGCTGTGATTGGTTCGGCTCTGCGCTACTTAATTTGGATTGGCTGTTCTTTTTTTCTTTTTTTTAAGAGGACAAGAGAGATGAGGTCTATCGCAATAGTTTAATTTTTCTATCGAGAAAAAGTTATATCGCAATACATATCGTTATCGTTTTATCGCTCAGCTCTACTTTGGAGCTTTGACTGCTTCTTCAAGGTCAAATAAGGTCAAATTTTCATTATGTCAACCTTTCATAAAATGCTTCATCTTTAAAACTATGCTTAAAATTCTACTTCTGTGTTTGTATTGGCAACATTTAGAAAATTATACTGGTAAATGGGAAATCTAAATATCACATAGTTTTGATCCAACACATTTGACCTCTGATGTCTTTTTTTTAAAGATTGATCCCCAAAATGCATTTTATCCAGGGGTGGGAATTGGCACCTACCACTGGGCAAATGCAGGTAAATTTATGAAGTGGCATGTAAATCTGAACAATAGACAAGCCACCATGGCTTGTCTATTGTTGTGTTTTTGTTTGTTTGTTTGTTTGTTTTTTCTGTTAATTTTTAACAGAAAAAAAAAATGTTCAATTTGTACTCCTGACCTGTCTGGGGCAGCAATGCGCTTGGGTTGCTGCTAGTTTTTATTACCACTATTCATCGGCAGCACGTTTTAAAAACCTTTGCCCATGCAACAGCACATTAATGACTAACATTGTATTGTGGTTGGATTCTCAGTTGTTCTTCTGACTGAAGTTTCGTCCATTTACAACATCCTGCCATGCAATTGCATTTGTCGATAACCACTGGGAATGGTCACGTTAACTTTTATGGACTAGGAAAAAAAGTTAGTGGTTGTCCTCCAGCTTCACTTTGTGTATATTATTCTAACCATAGCTGTGTACCTAGCAACAACATAGCACATCATTATATACCAGCTAGTTGACTTCAGTAACCCTACAAACATCATTACTGTTTAGTTTTCCAACATAAATGAAGACAGAAGTGATAGCAGAGCTGTACTTTTAGTTTTTCAGAAATCCCTCTGTCAGAACATGGTATATCATCTTTAGATGCCAGTAAGTTAGCTCGCTAGTTTCTAACTTCAGACTCCGTTAAAATTCATAAATTCTGTTTTGGTGGATGCCTGGATGTTAAATTTTTACACCTGGTAGAGCAGCCACACTGATCATTTTGTTAAAGATGAAAGAATTTAGACAGTTTGTAACTCTCAGTGATGCTGCAGTGTTTGTTTGAAGTGGAGTTTGGACCCGGAAACGGCTAATAATGTCAAACTTAAATAGCGAATGGAAAACCAGTCGATCCGAGTCGAGTTGTGGCGAGTTTACAATTCACTGTCTATTACTGGGGATGGGAATCGAGAACTGGTTCTCAGTAGTCCAATTCCTTCGAATTGTTAGTCTGTTTTCCTGTCGATCCCGTTTATTGGTTCCATTTGTGCTTGTACTACAATCAGCTGACTCAAGTTTGCCTGTCAGAGTAGGAAAACAATGGTCTCCGTTTCTACCTTTTCATGTTTCTACAGTAGAATCACTGTAATGATCGTTTTAAAGTCTTTTTGTGCTGGTTTTTAACTTTGCTTTGTGCCGTCGGCTTCGTTTTCATACTTAAATGTTAGAGAAGGGTCATAAATGTGTGCTCATAACATAGGGATTTGTGTTGGTGTGATTAGCCTAACTGGTGCAATTTATTTGCAGGAATGTAATGTCGTTGATATGCTGCTTGGCAATGGTGGTCACTGTCAAAGCAAAGATGATAAGATCCCAGTTAAGGAATCAATGAGTGATAAAGATGAGAGAATCAGAATCTACCAGAATAAACTAAATTCTTAGCAATTTTCACCCCTTCCTATTATCCATTACCTACTCCTTCAAAATTTCTGTGTAATCAAAGTCATGTTACATGGATTTTATTTTATTTTTTTAAAGTTATGTTATTGCACACCAAATGTGTAAGAAGAAAGAAAATGTATTGAACCGAAACAAAATACAAAACTATTCCCTACAAGTACATAACACCCAGGTGGATGTTTGCACTCTTGGAGTGCTGCTTGAGGGTAAAACTGCTTCTCTACACGCCAATGTGCATCATAATGAATCTGTCACTTTGAAAAAAGATACAAGCCTGGTTCAGGGTTAGGAATTTTCTAGTAATCCAAGTAGGAATGGCTTCTTCCAAATTGTTTTATAAAACTTGTCTGGGAAGCCCTCTGGGCCTGGTCTTTGCCGTTTTGTAAAGATTTAAGTGAAACATCAGTTATAGGACAATAGAATTCCTCTTTCTCATTTAACCACACTTGCAGTTGGGCACAGCATTTTAAAAAGGTAAACAAACAAAAAAAGCAAGAATTAAACTTTCATGGAGTTTCACTTGAGGACTAATGGGTGGAGAAAAGGAAACAGATCAACCTTATTTACAAATTGAGTGGCGGGCCTGTGATGGAATACAAGCATATAGCCAAATCTTGTTAATGTGATAATTTGAGAACAAGATGACGTAGGATTTTGAAATTCATATTATATCTGCTAGGAGGCTGCTCCAATCTTTCTCTCATCTACAGCACAGACCAAGGGCACCATTAAAAATAGAACAAAATACAATATTGTTGCAAATATGACAAGACCTTTGTCCATTTGTCACACGAGGACTGAAGCAATTCTGGCTGCAGTAGAGCCTGAGGCAGGGTATAATTGAGACGGGTAGTTTGTCACAAGAGCGAAATACTGGCAGAAAATGAGTACTGTTGTAAACCTTTGAGTTTAGTGTTGAATTAAAACATATTAGTCTTCTTTTCAAATGTGACAATTTGGCACATTTGAGCTCTGAATAGGGAGGGGAATCTAATCTGTTTCTCAGTAGTTCAATTCCTTGGAATCGTTAGTCAACGCATATCGGTTCCACTTGCGCTGTACTCGACAGATTTCAGTTTATGCCACAGGAGGAAAATGTTGTCGTCTACAAGGAGCAGAAAACTAAACTCACCTGCATGGTGTATGATGCCACTGCATCCAAGTGCCCTTTCGATCCACTGCTTATTCACATAACGCAACAATGGACTCTGTAGTTTACAAACATCCAAACCTGTTGATGAAACTGTAACAGCTGTGCTCCAGTTATCCAGAGCTTTTTAAAACTATACCTCCTAAAGTTTATGCCATCACTCTGAAGGGCTTGGTTTGGGGTTTTGTTTTTGTTTGTTTGTTTTTAAGCCTACCCATGACATCATTTGCATCTCTCTTTAGACCTCATAGCCATTTATTCATAGCTATAAAGTGTGGCTGCAGTACCAATAAAACTACCATAATAAACATACTATACCTTCCTTGACAAAGACCTTGCACCCTTTTCTTCTCTTGGAACATCCAAGAGGTTATTTAGATGAATATAAGATGAACATCAAACAGGAATGTAATTGGTAAATCAAAATAAATTTCAAGGTTAACATCAAATTTACTACTTGTGTTCAAGCAGCTCTCTAAATGTCAGGAATACTAGAATTTAATTTCGGATTAGAATTCCTTTCTAAATCAGCCTGTAGTCAATAAGCATGGTTTTCACACATCCGTTAGAAGTTGCATTTAGCTTGAAATGTTCCTCATACAAATGTTTGTATGCTGTTGTGGCTTTCAGGTGTAGCTGCTAGTGTCTTGAGGAAATGCCACTGAGGTTTCGCTCTGTTGTACCCTATACACTGCCCGGAGTACTCGCACTGATTGGATGGTGGTGGTACATCTCACGAAAGAGAGAGCGGCTCATCAACCATGACAGGACTGAGGGAACTCCAACCACTACGGACCTTAAAACATCTTCAGCAGATGGTAGCAATGGTTTGGTGGAGAAAGACACTGTATCCCCCACAAATGACACAGACAGCCCCATTCACAGACCTCCAAAGGCCAGTAACCAGAGAACACAACATGAAAACATTTCACAGATCAGTTTCCAGCACACCGAAGCATCACCGTCACTGGCACAAAGTTCTGAAGATTTTTCGTGTAATTCTGAGAGAATGAAACGAGGAGTCCATAGGCCTCCACAGTCAGCGCTGCCATCACTTGATAAAGATGACAGCTTACAGGTATCATCGAAAGACCCAGAGAGGAGCTTGTCACTTGCCTTGGGAACAGAGCTCAACCTAGTGAAAGATCCAGTATCTGATCTAGAACAAGCCACATCGGAAAAAATCACATTTTCCTATCAGTCTACCAAAGTCACCAGCTCCTTTCCCACAACATCGCTGCTTTCTGGTGCAGAGAGACCAGACCCAGAGGGGGAAGTTGCAAAGAACCACAGCACTAATAATACACAAGATGAAATGGTTGGATGCATGCTCATCCCAGCCAATGTAGAGAGCGTGGACCCATCAGAAGCAGACTCTCTGGATTCCATTCCACCAGTGCAGGATTTTCACCAACACATACTGTCCAGCACACCAACTGCCCCAGTCCTGGCCTCTACATCACTAAGTATTGTCCAAAACACAACAGCAGTAACACCAGAGGACATATTGGTATACGGTAGCCCTGGAGAGGAGCATGATCTTGAGAATCTTGCTGCTCAACTTATAACTAAGGTCATCTCAGCTGCCACCCAGGAAGTCCTTAGTGTCACAAGTTGTCAGGTTGTGGACAAAAGCCTGCCTAACTGCAGTAGTGGTGGACTATACCCAGAACTCGAGCCAATCATAGAAACACAGAAGCACCATCATCTCTCGACAAGCCCTTCTCAGGTAGGCTGTGATTGTAGAGAGGCAACAGAAAAAGAAGGGCAAGCAGTGCCTAATGGATGCTCCTCATCTCCAGTATGGAAATCTGTTGATGTCAGTCACATAAATCATCAGAAAAATGCTGTTCACAGCAGCCACTGGTCAACACAGCTGCCCCAAGAAGCACAAACCTCACCTGTGTTGAACATTAAACAAAAAGGTGACGATGCTGCTCCGCTGGCCGAGGACTCGGCCTGCAGCACCTGCCACTCTGAGGATGGCATTAGCAGTGAGGATCTTCAAAGCAGCATGTTTGACAACCAAAGTGATGTGATCCAGCTTACAGACATCTCCGCAAGAGAAGCAGCACAGGGCCAGGTGCAGACTGAGAGTTTGACAGAAGGCTTAGTTTTGTCTGCAACTGAAGAAGACTCTCTGGATGCACCGTGTGAGATAAAGGGGCTAAATGCAGTAGGTGTAAGGAATGGAGCTCATGGGACATGTGAAGTAGAGACGGATCAATCTGGAGGTGAGAATCTCTCTCATTGAGTTTTGTATGTTTCTCACGATAGCAAATTTTTTCTTGTCTTTTTTTTTTTTTTTTTTTTTTTTTTTTTTAAGAATGATACCAGTGTGTTTCAAAATTCGGTGTACATCAGCAGGTGCAGTGTTATGAGTTTGTGTAACAAATTACTGCTAACTTGGAACATATAGAGGCTCATTTGGCCTTATTTGCAGTGTATTCCCTGTTATTGGACAGCGGGTCATAAAAGGCCCCGAGAATGTGATGCCTGTTAACAAACACATAATCAGTGACAAGATCAAAGCTGATGATGCCTGGAATCTGAAAATTCAGTTACTGTGAATGACAGCATTGGTGCTGAGATTGTTTCCATTGACAGGTTCTGATGTAAACAGTATGGACTCTGTGGATAGCGGATGCACTATGGGTGCCCTAGAGAGTAAGGGCAACCATGCTGCCTCCTCAAGCACTGAGCTGATCATCTGGGAGATTGAGGTACCAAAGGTGAGTAAAGATAATTCATGTGAAATACAAAACCATATATTTCGTCCATGATTTCAACACTGTACACCTCATACTACTCAATTAAAATGTTAATGTCACTATTGCATGCAGGAATGCTTGCATGATTCTACAACTAGGCAAATTTACATTTGGTAATTGTAATGCATTCATAAGAAAACAACTTAAATATGACCCTGATTAGTGGATTTTGCAAGGCATGTTTGTTTGGTTAATTGGGCATCTCTAAACTGGCTGCACATGTGAGGTAGAAGACTTTTTATTGCATATAGAATTATAGAATACAATCCTGTCTGAATGAGTGGCCTGTAAGACAAGTACCGTGTAAATGCCTGTCCGTATTGGCAATTCCTCTGATCAGCATCAGGAATATTTTGAAATATTTTATTAAAAAATATAAAGAAATAAAAGTACTTTTATTTTGAAGTACAAGTATAACAAGCTTTTGACATAACATTGTGACACTTGAAGTTGGTGGTTCGCTCTTGTGTTGAAGATGTAATAAAAGAATTGTTGTGAAAATCAGGGTAACTGGACAAGCACCAAATTTCAACCAATGCGTATCTACTTTGAGGTACTATAATTTTATGAAGGTAAACTTTTGCATGGCTTCATTGGGTACTACTAAAATTACTGTACAAAAAATTGCTTATTATGAAATTACCAGTAACTGAAACAAATATTTCCAACAACTGGCAGCCAACTGGGTTGACTAGAATGTTGGAACACTCGGGACCATAAGTAGGGACTTTTTTTTTTTTTTTTTTTAAATGGTTATAATTACATTAGAATCATGAATATCCTCTGACATTAACATTAGCACACAAACTGTAGGCTTCATGACATGCGTTTTCAAAGCTGAGCAGTTGTCTATATAGTGTATTTTAAATATTTTGTCATAACTTGGTGAGCAGCTTGCTAGTGGGTTTGATTAAATGTTCATTTAAACTGTTTAAAAGAACTGTCCTGTTCACTCAGTATTGTCTGTTCTGCCTGTCCTGTTGTACCAGCATCTTGTAGGGAGACTTATTGGAAAGCAAGGTAGATATGTGAGTTTCCTAAAGCAGAACTCTGGAGCAAAGATCTACATTTCTACTTTGCCTTATACACAGGAGTTCCAGATTTGTCACATAGAAGGTGAGTACTGAGGAACTTGTCCCCACATCTTTCCATCTTCTTTAGAGATTTGTCAACAAATGTGATTTTGACCATAGGAGAAAAGCACAAGCATTTTAAAATTCCTGTATCTTAGTTGTTCATTTGGTCTAGTGGTAAAATTTGACCTTGCTTGATCTTTCTCCAGGGACACAGCAGCAGGTTGACAAAGCCCTGTCGTTGATTGGGAAGAAATTTAAAGACCTGGACCTGAACAATCTATATGCTGCACCACCACCTCCACTTACATTACCATCTCTTCCCATGACTTCATGGGTGAGGAAAAACATTGTGTTAATGATCCTCTTTTTTTTTTTTTTTTTTTTTTTTTTTTTTTAACCCCTCTGCTGTAAGGCGGATGGCATATGTTGAATTTGATACACTCCGTTGAGCAAGCAGGTGGAAAAGACACCCAAGTTTGTGAATGTGTTGACTCGATAACGAGGCAATGTAGGGGCTTCAAACTGATACCATAGGTGTACCTACTAAAACTGTTGTATAATTTTGAATCTCAGTGACCCTGACCTCAAGGGCTAAGGTCAAACTCTGAAACTCTTGTGAATGTGATAACTTGAACAAGGCAACATAGGATTTTGAAACTGATACCGTAGGCGTGTCTACTAGGAGGCTGAGGAGTAGCACTGGCAGTTGCCAGTATTTTTAGTATGATTATTGTAAGTTAAAGAGAGAGATAAAATGTGCATGCATAAAATATTCTCCTTTTGCATTATCTATTTAAAGAAAATGAATACATTTGCACAACATTAAAACTGCTTTGCCATTTTACACACAGCTCAGTCTTTAGGCTTGAGAAATTGAGTTATGAAGACATATGTATGAATGCATCACTTCATAAATGTTAGTTAGCAGGGACATGTTCCATCTTTTCCATCATTTGTTTTAATAGTTCTGTGGGTTCTTTCATATTGCCTAAGAAAAAATGTTTACAAATTTAGTGCTGGGTTTTCCATTAACATTACCTCACCTGCTTATAGTGCTAATTTATACCCCGTCTGTCCCTCTGTTATAAATTTGTTGGTGTAACTGTACAGTTCTTCAAAAACTGTTATGGAAGACAACCACAGTGAAGGTCTGTTTTAGTAATAATTGACTGAAATAGTGTTAAGCAGTGTTTCTGCTGTTTGAGTTTGACTGATTTTAAAAAAATAAAATAAAATAAAAAATAGATATATATCTATAGAGATAGATCGATCTATATTTTTATATTTTAATTGGTCTATTAAAGATTCAGGTAAATTGGCATTATTTAGAAAGCATAGTAGATAGAGAAACGGTATGGAAGCAAACCTCAGTATGAAGGTCTGCATCATGTTGTTATTGCTTGCTGTCAGTTTTATGTATGGCCAACATTTGTTTGATATTTGTCTTCTCAGCTTCTCCTTCCAAGTGGAGTCACAGTTGAAGTGATAGTGGTGAACATTGTGTCAGCCGGTCACGTCTTTGTCCAGCAACACACCCACCCCACGTACCATGCCCTGCGAAGCCTTGACCAGCAGATGTTCCTTTGCTACTCGCAGCCAGGCACCCCTGCCTTGCCCTCACCTGCTGAAAGTAAGCTTAGTTGTACTGTGGATACTGCTAAATGTGTAAAGTTTCACATGCTCTAGTTCATGCTCTATTGTGTCTAGTGACACTATAGATTGTTTTAATGTAACTTTGTCATTTGAATTAAAGCTAATTTAAAATGATCTTCACTGCATTAGTGAAGCTGTAGTTCACTTAGCTCAGCTTTGCAAATTGCAAATACATTTTTAGTAAACTAACAAGGTCCCTGTGTTTTGTTTTGTTTTTTCTACATTAAAGTAACCCAGTTTGATACATGGCTGAAATAAGCTTATTGTCACATACAGTGATTTGGGTTTTGTTTTTGTTTTTCTCCCCAGAACTTCCTAACAACAAGCTGATTTGGTAAAGGTCATTCAGCTACTTATAGCTTTTATTCTTTTTGTTTTTTTGTCTCTTCTGTTATCCAGTTGGTGTGATCTGTGCAGCTCCTGCAGTTGAAGGAGCCTGGTGGAGAGCTCAGGTCATCACCTTCTACAAAGAATCGAATGAAGTGGAGATCAGATACGTTGACTATGGAGGCTATGACAGAGTTAAGATTGACTCACTACGGCAAATAAGGTTATAAGAGTTCTCACTGTATTAAAGCTTGTGTTCTAAGATGGAGTCATTTAAAGTGTTTGCTTTATAAAACATGCCTCACTAACATAAGCACTTTTTTTTCCTTTGCTTAAGTGCTTTCTATCTAACATTAACACACATTCTTACTTCTCGAGAGCAACTTGGTTGATATTACGCATGCAGACTGGAACAGCCAGTAGATTACCTCCCACCCCAAACAAAGCATTTGCTGATCAGACAGTTGAGTTGTTGTGTGATTCTGGTATTTGTAATACATTTATTTGATTCAGAATTAAGTAGTGAAGTGTTAATGCCAACGTCAGCAAGAAACTAACAAGTGTCCTGCAAGGTAAAATTGCTGTAGAAAGTTATCCCAACTTGCAGACTAGAGAAGCTGGGGATCAGAACACCAACCTTGTGATTAGTAGATGACCCACCCTCCCACATCAAAACTTTTTACTGTGAGGCGTCCCCTCAGTTCTTGAACTTTCTAATGCCCTAACCTGAAATTATGGAGTATTTGGAAGGTAAGGTTAGCCCATTTGGTATTAGTTCTGTCTATATATCCACATTTATAATAGCAAATAAATAAAAATAAAAGTGCACAAAAGAATTATGGTTGTTGATGTTGCAGAGTTTGTCCACCAGAGGGTATTCTACTCCCTTTGGCAACAGGTACTAAGGCCTGATTTAGACTTCTGTAGTAAAACTTTGTAGAGCCTATGATGGAATCTACATAAGTGGACAACATGATTACTCAGTGCTGCATTATGTGCTAATTACCTTGTGGTTGTGTCTCTCCAGTGAGTACTGGGTCTGCCCCAAGGAATCCTCCCGGTAGAACATACCCAGAATACCACACCTAGGAGGTATCCAGCAGGCATGCTAGTCAGATGCCTGAACCACCTCAACTGGCTCATTTCAGTGTCCTTTCAGCAGCTCTACTTTGCCCCTCTTGAGTGAAAGAGTTCCTCACTCGATCTCCAAGGGAGAGCCCAGTCACTCGTTAAAGGAAATGCTCCCTTCTCCTTGCACTTGTGTCAGCAAGACCCATAGATTCCTCCACCAAGTGATAGTAACTCATTCCTGGCCCGTATGGGGGCACTTTTCCAGCGTTTGCCCTTTTCCGCCTGTGAGCCATGGTTTAGGGCTTAGAGGTGATGGGAAGCCAACAGAACCACATTATGTGCAAAACACGAAGATAAAATCCTCCGGCCTTGAGAGCCTTTCTTTCTCTCTTTCCCCATTGAAACCCCGAGGAACGCAGTCAAATCCCATCTCCAGGTCAACAAAACTCATGTAGACTGGGTGGGCAAACGCCTATGCACCCTTGAATGTCGTTGAGAGGATGCAGACCTGGTTTCAGTGTTTGATTACCAGGACCTCATGAATGAGGTTCGACTAATTGCCCTTTTCCATTAGTACCTATTTGGGTTGGCTTGGCGCAGCTTGACAAGATTTTTAGGGTTTTCCATTAGGTTATAGTACCTGTTATCAGGTAATTATTTTGTTATGTACTTATCCAGCTAGGGTTTAAAGTGATTTGACTTGAAAATGAGTCTGAAAATGTGATGTCAATAGATTCCAATCCACCAACTGGCTAGTCAGTGGTGTCACTGACTGAGTAATGTGAGCTTCTCATTCACAAAATCAAAGGCACCATTTTTTTTAAATCCAGCAATGGCTACACAAAAGTATACAATATATACCATATACAGTACCACATATACATGCCATAAACCAGCGGTCCCCAACCTTTTTTGCACCACGGACCGGTTTATGCCTGACAATATTTTCATGGACCGGCCTTTAAGGTGTCGCGGATAAATACAACAAAATAAAACCAGTACCGGTACCAAAAAACAGAAGATTTATTCATAACATACGTGAAAAGACCCAGGAAAACAGAGTTAACGATAAAAACGATAATAAAATAACGCTGAAAACCGATAAAAACCCTGAAAACCATACATTTCACACCTGAGCCTCAACTCTCGCGGCCCGGTACCAAACGACTCACGGACCGGTACCGGTCCGAGGCCCGGGGGTTGGGGACCGCTGCCATAAACCATTGCCTTGAAGTCCTCCTTTGGCATACGTGTCGCATACAAATGATGTAACTGGATTTTCGTTGGTATAAAGACCTCACACACATTAGGAGGTAATCGATTGGAGTGGAACTGACCCAAGCAGAGTAGGTTTTTCAGACTTAGCCTGGCTGGGTCTGGCTGGGCTCCATAGACTAAGACCCAGCCACCAGACACTCGCTTGTTCTTTAGAAACCCAGTAACCTATGGCAGGCAAGGGACACTGGACCTTAATTTGTGTTGCATATGGGTTATCTGAATCACACTGTCTGACCCTCCACTCAGGACTAATTTCCCATGGGAGACCGTACCATGGGGGAAATTGCCCCTGAAAGCATAGCTTCTGGGATCACTGGAACACAAACCCCTTCACTATGATAAATTGGTGGTTCATGGAGTGGCTTATTGATTTATTATTCTGAATATTTGGGGGTGGCTACTTGGCCACCTGGTCAAGGTTGGTGGTTTGTTCCAGTTTGCATGCCAAATATCCTTGGGCAAGATACTAACCCCCAAGTTGCTCTCTGATACATCCATCAGAATATGAAAGTGTGTGAATGTTGGATAGAAAGCACTAAGAGCATAGGGGGGGAAAAAAGTGCTTGTGCGACTGGGTGAATGAGGCAAGTTGTGTAAAGTGCTTTGAGTGCTCAGAGTAGAAAAGCGATATACAAGAACCATTTCAGTGATGTAATTCAAAAACTGAAAGTAACCAGAAATGCATAATAAGCTTCAGGGGTATGGAACAGATCAGTTGGCAGCATTGAGGCAATGTGTAGTTCGTTGAGAAATGCACATCAGGTTACACAATAGGTTGTGGTGTAGGATTTCAGAGCGGGTTGTGGTTAGAATGTAGCTGAAGCATGGATTTCTTGCTGAAGCATAAATATTCAGTAACACAACTGATATAACCAAAGTTGAGCAGAGCATAATTGAATAACACATGGTGTGCGTGTGCGCGACTGGGAGTGAGAAAGATCTGCCAAATCTCCAAATATTTGTCTTTTGAATCAGTCAGTCTGTAGTTGGACTGTTTGCTGTGGCTGGATATACAATGAGTTCCTACAAATGTCTCTAGCTGTTTGAGAAAAGGTCTGTTAGTGGAAAAAAATCTTATTTTAGACAAATTCAGGAAGATTATCAGCAGAATTTTTGTGTGTTGTGGTTGACAAAATAATTATACTGAGAATAATTTTACAAGTTTAACACAGGCTACACTGACTCTCTAAGGTCACGTTATCATTTAGTACAGCCGAAGAAAACTATATTAAACTGCAAAGTGTATATACACTACTCCAAGTCTGCTCATTGTTATTTTCCAGGTCTGACTTTGTGACACTACCATTTCAAGGTGCTGAAGTATTACTTGACAACATTGCACCACTACCAGGTACAGTTTGGAAAAGTTTTTCAAAGTATGGGGAGATAATGGTGTACCTACCTAATGTCAGTGGCCATTTGTTAAAACAAAGTATAAACTTTGCCTTATGAAATCTGCAGATACTCTGATGCTGGAAGGATACCTGCAATGTTGTTCTGAAATGTGTTTAAATTGTGTGTGATCAGGAGAGGATCGTTTTTCAGCTGAGGCCACATCAGAGCTGGAGGAAATGACCAGAGGAGTGCCATTGCTTGCGCAGGTGAGACCACCATTCTCAGTGACTTTTTGCAATGTAGAAAAGTCTGGCATTACTAAGGTGTTTGTTTCGGGGTTTTTTTCGTTTTGTTTTTTTTGGCTGAAGGTCTCCAGCTATGATAACAACACAGGCCTCCCGCTGGTCCACCTGTGGAACATGGTTGGAGATGAGGTATGACATAACAGTCTTGGATCCTTGCCACTGTTTTCATGTTACCTCTGTACCTCTAATATCTTAATTAATTAATCTAATCCTGTTCCTTTAAGACATAAGTCACTGATCATTTTTCCTGTTTCTTCCCCTCTTTCCCCAGCATAGTCTGGGATAGTCAAATGTGCGCTGCTGTAGTGCCACATAACTTTTTGGGGGTTTTTTTAAATGAAAACTTGATTTAGAGTTCAATGAAGGTTAAATTTGTTGGGGTTTTTTTGTTTTTTGTAATTTGTTTTTTAAATTGGTGACGATGTTGCCTATTTAATTGATCCCCCAAACCTCAGGCAGCAAGCACATGTATCTTTATTTTTTATGTATTTGATTTTTGAGGTATTCCCAGCTTGAGAGACCCCAGAGAGTAAAGGCTGGGATCTCTTTAAATGACTGGTCTTGAACACACATTTTCTTTAAATCACCCGATAATCCATCAGAAGCCATTGGAACACTGACAACGTAGAAGAGAATAGAGAGCGATGATTACTGATATTGCACAATATACACAAATAAATGCATAAGGCATCTTGAATTGGTTTTAACTGTAGTGATTCACTGACTGTTGGTCTTCTTTTTGCAGATTATATCTGTGAACCGTACACTGGCAGAGAGAGGCCTGGGTGTTTGGGTGGATGGATTTTGAACTTGCATGGTCTCTCAACTTCATCAAACAGTTCACTTGATCTAAAAAAACAAAAACAAACAAAAATCCCCCCCCCCCCCATGCTATTGCCCTTTCCCCTCCTTTAAAAAGAAATAAATTGTTTGCAGGCATAATGGAGATGATGAACAAGAACATAACACTACTTTAATATGAGACAGCCTTCCATTTTTGTTCTTGTGCTAAAATAGGAGAAAGGAAGACGTGTTTAAAAAAAAAAAAAACAAAACAAAAAAAAACACCCAACAAAAAACCAAAAAAAAACACTGTAACTAATGGTTCAACCAATATTTTATTTTGTTTCCTACACCATCCATTTTTGTGCTGGACCTTTGCACACTGACAGTGGATTGAGTGTGAAAGGACAGGTACCTGCATCAGTGTACTGTAGTCATCTGTAGGTTAGTGTATTTCAAAGCTGCCTGGCTTCTTGCCTGGAGTGAAAGTTGGGGACACAAAAGCTTATAGCACTGCAAAGTTTAGAGATGATCAGCTCAGTGTTCCCTGTGGGAGCACTGAGCTGATCTACCCAGTCCTGTGGCCTCAGTCTCCTTTAGCAAGGACAGAGGAACTACCTTGTTGCTTTTTGCTTTGATTTTCTCCATGAAGCTGATTTGCTATAGCGAATAACAATCATGAATGACCTACCATACAAAATGCGGTTGAATGATTGCTCTACATGTTGGCAGGATGTGTTTTTTTTTTGGGGGGGGCTGATTTTTCACCTGAGGAAGCAGATCGTTACATTGGGGCAATGCAAATTCCTCAACAGGAGATGTTCAGTTTGGCTGACAAAACTACAGATTGATTTTTGAGGTGCTATTTAAAAAAACAAATAAAAAATCTGTGTATTTAGTGTCCCCCATTCCTGGAGGTTGATTATTTTATACACAAAAGGTGAAATGAACCATATGAAAGCTTGTGATTGAATGTACTGTATTTTCAAAACTGATTACCAAATGGTTAAAAATCTTACCTTACGAGTAAATATAGTTAGTGTCATATGTTTTCATTTACGGTGGAGACTTTCTGCCTGTTGTGACACAGAGGGATTTCTTCTACACTTAGAAAGCTTGGTTGATTTGACAGAAGCCCAGACTTCAGTACTTCTAGTCAGACATGTTGAGGTGTATCTTCAGCTTCACGGAGCCATGATAAGCAGGCTCAACAACTGGCTTTGTTAACTAAATATACTCATGTGAACAAGTTGAGTTCTAATTTACAAATGAAATTATCACAGCTGTGAATGGAGTACCTGAAACTGAAAACTGAAACTGACCTGATATCTCAGGAGCTATGTTTGGAGGAATATGTATGACCTAAATCCAGAAGTTGTTATAACACAGAAGAACATGTTTATGTATTTAAAGTTGATTAGGGGAAAAGTACGGAAGAGGATTAGGGCCACTGGGGGGAAAAAAAAAAAAGTGGGCACATGTTTTTTTCTTTTTCCAGAATTCTGAGAAAAAGTCAGAAATTCTGACTTTTTCTCAGAATTCTGGAAAAGAAGAAAAAACATGTGCCCACTTTTTTTTTTTTTTTTTTTTTTTTTTTCCCCCCCAGTGGCCCTAATCCTCTTCCGTAGAAAAGGGAAGACGTTTTACTTATTAAATATAAAATGACACTTTAAGGCAACATTGGGTTTATTTACTGCCACTTATCCTTACAACATAGCCTTGGTGTTCTGACCTGCACTAATAAAGTTCAGTATCATGAGTTGAGTGGAGGGGGAAAAAAACTTGACTTGGGCTCCAGAAAGATTTTGATCTGATCTTCTGAAGTAGCCATCTGTTTATTAGCGGTTCACTGTGATAGTGTGCTTCTGTTAATACTGGGCTAGCTTTTTATTGAAGTGGGGGGGGAAAAACAAAACCCGTTTTCTGTATTTCACAGTAAGAGCTTAGAGTCTTTAAAGGGAACTGATATTAGCCTACTGCATAAGAATTTATTTATTTAAGCTAGCTGACATGATGTAAGCCTGAGCATCTTTTATAGAGAGGCTTCAGAAGAGGAGCAACGCTTATTGTGGCAAGCTGGCTTGAATCACAAATAAGGATCAAATGTTCATATACTAAAATGAGGCTTGCAGAGTTGCAGAGCACAGATCGTAGCTCTCCACTGAAGAGAACACAGGACAAAAATGTACTGCAGGGCGGATGGAAAGAAACTATAAAATGAACAGATTATTTCAACCCATTTAAAAACTGGAGATGTGGTTTAACTGATCAATGGAGCAAGACAACCATACAAGAGCACTCTTCTGTCATTCATCGAGGTGGACAGAGAATCAGTCCTACCACATATTCACATGATGATTCTACAGATTGTATTTATCAGAGAGTAACTTGAAATGGTAAAATCAAATTGTCTGTTAGCACTTCCTCAACCTCATTCTAACATGAAAATGTTAGTGAGTTTGCAGGGCATGAATGAATCCTGTAATGGCCCAAGTTTAAATGATATGGACAATGTGCACTTCTTTTTTCTTTTTTTTTTTTTTTAACAGGAATGAAATCACTGTTACTCTAGCAATAAGGCAGCTTTATTGTGACTGAAGAACAGATTAGGAAAGGGGTTACGTGTTTAATTTTGCTAAGAACGTTGAATTTTTGTCAAATTCTTGATTATAGTCAAACTCCATGCATCTCTCTCTCATATGGTTAAGTGGTTTAGTGACTCAACTCATTAAGCTAGCCGGTGGAAGAAAATGGGTTGGTTGTGTTCAAACCATAACATTGAGTTATATGAAATTAGGCATGCATACAGTGTGCTGAGCATCAGCCTTATTGGCTTTTGCATTTTTCCATCGATCCATGTTTTATATGATCTCTGCTCCCATGTGTGTATGCTGGGGTTTGTTTTTTTTTTGTTTTTGTTTTTTTTTTTCTTCAATTCATGCTCGTGTTTATCCTATCAAAATTCCTTTTTGTCCAAAATCCTTCACTACAACCTCAAATTGATGCTTTTGTTCATTTTCCTGTAGATAAGATGACTGTACTTTTCTAAAACACTGAAGACAGAAAGATAAGGGAACATTTTTTTGTTTCTAAGATTTCTTCTATTTCATCCTGCCCCTGCCAGCTTTCAAATGTTTTCAAGCTGTGGGACTGACTATTAGGGTTTGTATCACTAGTCAAGTCATCATTTGATTATTTAACTGGATGTTAAACTGTTATGCCGAAACTCGATTAACATGTACAGATCAGTTTTTGTTAGGATTATATTAAGTTTGATTTGATTGTACAGATCTGTTAGGAAAAAAAATAAAAGTTCTTGAAAGTGGTTTCAGATCGTCTGGAAGTGCCTTTTTTTTTTTTTTTTTTTTTTTTTCTTTTTTTTTTTTTTTGTATAAATTTTTTAAACTGCTTTGGCATACTACTGTGTGATACTCCTCATCTCAGGTCAAGCCAGCTAAGAAAGTTTGGCTTTGTTGAACTTAGTTTTTTTTTTTGGTATTCTTGAATGGAACTGATACCATTGACTGACTCCCACGCTCAACTAAATCCAATTCTGGGACATTATAATGTAGTTCATACAGTCCTGATCAAAAGTTTAAGACTTGAAAAGACATCTGAAAAATGGCAAAAAAAAAAAAATCATATTTTGCATGGTTGGATCTTAAGGATCCAAGTAGAGCTTCAGTGTGTAACAAGAAGAAATGGGAGTGAGACAAAACATTTTTTTGAGCATGAAATTTATTGAAAACAATGCTTAAACTGAAACAGGCTGTTTTACAAATGGTCAAAAGTTTAGGACCACATGCCTTCAAAAGGCCAAATGTGTGCAAAAATGTGGATTCATTGTCATTTTCTGTCAGGGAGTCACACTGTCATGATGTTCTGATGGCCAAGGCAAAAAACTTTCCCTTTTGAACGTGGTCGGGTTGTTGAACTGTATAATCAGGGTCTCTCGCAGCATGCCATCACTGCTGAGGTGGGACGGAGTAAGACAGTCATTTGGAATTTCTTAAATGATCCTGAGGGTTATGGAACACAAAAAATCAACTGGAAGACTCCCAAAAATTTCACCAGCACTGAGCTGGATGATCCAATTGGCTGTCTGTCAAGACACTGGATGATACACGACCCAAGTTAAGGCTGTTACTGGTGCCGACTGCAGGCTGATAACCATCAACCACCAAGTGGCTTCAAAAACAATCATCTTCAATGGTCTTGTCTCCTTGAATGCCACAGAACTGATCGTTTGGCACCAAACATGGGACATTGAAATCTGAAAGAAAGTTTTATTCTCTGATGAGAAAAAATTTAACCTTGATGGTCCTGATGGTTTCCAACGTTACTGGCATGACAAGCAGATCCCACCCGAGATGTTTTTCTACGCACCACAGTGGAGAGGGCGTCATAATGGGTTCCTGGGTTTCCTTCAGTGGAACAATGGAGGTGCAGGGTTGTCAAATGGCTGCTGGCTATGTCCAGATGTTGCCGAGAGCATCCCCATGACTGAGGGCCCTGGTCTGTGTGGTAACAACAGGGTTTTTCAACAGGACAACACTACAGTACACAATGCCCGCAGGACAAGGGACTTCTTCCTGGACAATAATATCACTCTTTTGGACCATCCTGTGTGTTCCCCTGATCCAAATCCAATTGAGAACCTTTGGGGCCAGATGGATAGGGAAGTTTGCAAAAATGGACAACAGTTCCAGATAGTAGATGCCCTTTGTGCGGCCGTCTTCACCACTTGGAGAAATGTTCCGATTCACCTCATGGAAACGCTTGCATCAAGCATGCTGCAACGAATTTTGGAAGTGATCAACAATAACGTTGGAGATACTCATTACTGAGTTCATTTTTGGAACTCTGATTTCTGTTTTAGGGGGTTTACGGCTTTTTTTTGGAGGTGTGGTCCTAAAACCAGGGGTCTCGAACTCCAGTCCTCGAGGGCCGGTGTCCTGAAACCTTACCACCTTATTACCACCTCAGCATGCATTCAAGTTCCATAGTCTTGCTAATGACCTACTAATTGTATTCAGGTGTGTTGCAGCAGGGACACATGGAAAAGTTTCAGGACAGTGGCCCTCAAGGACTAGAGTTCGAGACCCCTGTCCTGAACTTTTGATCAGCTGTAAAACTTTTTTGCCATTTTTCAAGTGGTCTTAAACTTTTGACAGGGACTGTATCTATCTGACGCTGCCAGGTTGGACCTCAGACTCAAGGAGCTCAGTGATGCCCTGGTCCACATGTGGAAGCGGATCCCCCAAGACACCACATGTTACAGTCCCTAAATTTAAGGATCATCTCATGAGGATTTGGGTCAGGCATACATAGAAGCATGTGGGGTCCATACAAACTACTGTGCAACATTTTAAGTTGCAGCATTGCTGGATCTTTTTTTTTTTTTTTTTAACTTCAATTTTCAAGGTGTCTTTGAATTCAGCCCTCTGTAGATTGATAATTCTAATTTCCTGACGTTTGTTCCCAACATTAGCCAGTCCATATACAGCATGATTCCTTCCACCCCTTTACGATCTGATGTGTTTTGTGAAATTGTTTGTTTGAAGTGACTGATAGCTTATGGATAGTGAAAAATGTAACAGCTCAACATGGTAAAAAGTTTGAAACTAAAAAAAGGTTGTAAATAATCAGCTAAAATAATTCGCCCAACGTTTTAAAAAATTTGAGGTAAAAGTAATAACGGTAATAGAACCGAATGCTGTTATTGTCACTATACATTTGTACAATGAGATACAGAGCATCTCCTACTCAGTGCAAAGATCCTGGGGGGCACTCAGTAGCGGTTTTTGATACGGGCGGTTGCCCGGGGTGGCATCACGGGCATCATCAAAAAAAAAAAAACGCCAGCGCATATTGGGAATGTCATAGGCACCGATCGGTTTTCTATCGCCTATTTGCTGGGAGTAAGGGCGCCCTCCGTTTGCGAGGTGCGCCTGCTGCTTGCGGCACAGAGAGGAGAGGGTGGGGCGGCGGGGCATTCACTGGCTGGCTGAAGCAGCATTTGCTAAGTGTCTGTGAAGGTTCTCAGTCATCCAGGTTATCGTAGTCTAAGGAGCTGGGAAAGAAAAGCGTCTGGACTTCTTTAAGTTGCTTGAAGACGTTTCACCTCTCATCCGAGAAGCTTCTTCAGTTCTAAGGGTCAATTGGTGGGGAGTTCCAGATTTAAACCCAGTGGGAGTTTCCCCCCCAAAGAGGGACAAAGGACCCCCTGATGATCCTCTACCTAATCACATGAGCCAAGGTGTGAAAGCGGGTGGGGGTCCTAATCAGCCAGGGTTTCGGGTGAGCTCATTGTGAAACCTGGCCCTACCCTATCATGTGATTTCCTGAGGTCAGATGGCCCAGGATGTGAGTGGGCATTAAGGCGTCTGGGAAGGGATCTCAAAACTGGATTATAGATGGCAGACAGTTGGTGTCGTAAACCACCACCTCTGTTCAAAGATGGTCGCTCACAGTGGACGTGAATGGCTTCTTTCACTCCTCTTTCAAACCATCTGTCCTCTCTGTCCAAAATGTGAACATTGGCATCCTCGAAAGAGTGACCTTTGTCCTTTAGATGCAGATGAACTGCTGAGTCTTGTCCCGTGGAGGTGGCTCTTCTATGTTGTGCCATGCGCTTGTGAAGTGGCTGTTTGGTCTCTCCAATGTAGAGGTCTGGGCATTCCTCGCTGCACTGTACAGCATACACCACATTGTAAAGTTTGTGTTTAGGAGTTTTGTCTTTCAGGTGAACCAGTTTCTGTCTGAGTGTGTTGCTGGGTCTGAAGTACACTGGGATGTCGTGCTTGGAGAAAACTCTCCTGAGTTTCTCTGATACACCGGCTACATAGGGGATGACAATGTTGTTACGTCTGTCTTTCTTATCCTCCCTCGCTGGTGTCTGATCTTCTTTTCTGTGCATCTTTGCTGACTTTATAAACGCCCAATTAGGATAACCACATGTTTTAAGTGCTTCCTTTACATGTGTGTGTGTGTTCCTTCTTTTTCCTTTCAGGCTTAGAGGGAACATGTTCTGCCCGGTGGTGTAGGGTCCTGATAACCCCAAGTTTGTGTTCCCTTAGAACTGAAGAAGCTTCTCGGATGAGAGGTGAAACGTCTTCAAGCAACTCAAAGAAGTCCAGACGCTTTTCTTTCCAAACTCCTTAGACCAGCATTTGCTAACAAACTTGCAAAATAAAACAAAATAAAAACAAACCAACAAACACGAAAACACCAGACATTATGATACAGACTTATAATTTGCACCGATGTTTTTTTGAAATTCTATACGCGAAAAGTGAGCGCGAGAGCCCTCGGTGCGCCTGCTTGCTGCTGAAGTCAAAGTAAACTTTATTGTCATCTCTGCTACATACAGTACAGTATATAGAGAGATGAGACGACGAGGCTCCAGTTACAGCAGCGCAAGTAAACAAACAATAAATATAAGAAGAGTAAGAAAATAAATATACACTTTAGGACTAGGGGTAAAGGGATCAATAACAATTTAAAATTTATAATTTACAGTTTATAATTTACAGTTTGATGATTTAAAGTCTCACACAACTCGTCGAAAGGAAAGGGGGGCTGGCTGCTTCCAAATAGAGCAGATTTCATTCATAATGTTGTGATTCCAAGCCCATTATGTATTCATGATTTGAATCCTGGGTTGTGCGAAATCCCAGAAATACACCCTAGACAAAGTGAATCTGTGAACAAAGGTGTAGGTCTATTAGGTTATGTTGTGGTGATCCTCGGGTTGGGGGCTGGGTGTTCATACTGGAGTGCAAAATTAAAACCAATGGAAGATGGACAAGAAAAGTTCAAAGCCATCAGGTGCTCAGTTTAGGAAAAAGAGAAAAGAAGAGGAGGAGAAACGAGCAAAAGATACAGGTAAGCAGATGTGTCATTGGATAATGGCAGGTCATGTATCCTGAAACAATCAGAATACTTTATTAATCCCTAAGGAAATAATGTGGGTTACAGTTGCTCCAAGAAGAAATGGTAAAAATAGTAACAGTAACAGACTAAACTCCAAACAATACATTATGTTACAGATTTTAATATTAATTATTCATTGTCAATTGTTGATTTGTCCTGTTCTCATTGTATGACAAATTATGATGGCTGTTTGGTAGCCGTTTGCATACTATGCATACTCTCTCTCTCTCTTCATATGTGCGTGTGTGTGTTTCTGTGGTGAAATTCAGTATGGTTCCGACAACAGTTTTATGTTAATGCACATGCCTTAATATGTTTTGTGGGTGGGTGTGTTCGCCCAGGGCGCCAAACAGGCTAGGACCGCCACTGGGGGCACTATATACATATGGACAGTATTAACAGAGAAAAATAATAATAATAATAATGGATTGGATTTATATAGCGCTTTTCAAGGCACACTGGTGGAGGCAAGCTACGGTTGTAGCCACAGCTGCCCTGGGGCAGGCTGACAGAGGCGAGGCTGCCATATCGCGCCACCGGCCCCTCTGGCCCACACCAGTAGGCGGTAGGGTAAAGTGTCTTGCCCAAGGACACAACGACCAGGACAGAAAGGCCGGGGATCGAACCGGCGACCTTCCGGTTACAGGTACGCGTCCCAACCCCCTGAGCCACGGTTGCCCCATAATATATATATAAAAAAATAAAATAAATATATATATGTATATATATATATATATATATATAAATAAAAAAAAAATGTACAAATATACAAGCCAGTTCTAAAAAGTAATATGTGAAAAATGGTGTTATGTATCTAGAGTTGGGTTATTGCACATAGAATTTGGTATTGCACAGTGGTGGTTCATAGAAGAAAGGGGGGGGGCTGTGTTATCGATGCATGTGTGAGTTCAGGGTGGTTATGGCCTTTGGGAAGAAACTGTTTTTGAGTCTGTGATACCAACATCTAGTTGAAACTGTATAAACCAGAGGATGGATATTTTGATCATGAAAGATGGACTTTTATGCAGAGTTACGGTGCTCTTCTGAGGGCACTGATTTTGGAGCGCATGCGCCGTGGCAAGACCTTGGCAAGTCGGGCACTCTTATTAAAAAAAGCCCACCAGCTCGCGCACTTGAAACTTGCAAAACAAGTTCACGATGTTTAGTGTCATTTTGTTATGTTCCATTAGCTACTTCACCTCAAATTTATCTGTTTTGGATTTGCAATATCTCAAATAGACATTTTTCATCATGTAAGACATCGAAAGACTTTATGATGAAAGACATTTTCAATCTACACCAGAGTTACACTCCACAAATAAGATAACTCTTTCATGTCACTGCACAGTCATACTTAGTACAACGAAATTGGAAAACCATCCCATGTCGGGCGTTTGCGCAACATGGAAGAAACTGAAGTCGGTGAAAATGTGTTTTTTTTTTTTTTGTAATTACCTTCCCTGTTAACACTTAAACTAATCGATATATTATTTCTTACACGTTTTAAAAAATAATATTCCACAGGTATGGGTTTGTCTTTTAGTTTGAAGATCAGTGTATTTCGTGGCTAACGTAATACATCCGGTAGCCAGCTGAATTTAACGTCATTTCTGCTGGTACGTGTGTAGCTACTGTATTCCCGTTCTAATGTTAAAAGCTGCTGTCCTGCTGGTCAGCTGTTCTTCCTCTGTCGCGTGGAGCATTATGTGGATACTGTCTGTTTAGCCGGACATCGGGGTCTCTGTGAGTTTTTGCAAGCAATTGCTCTTATGTTTTTTTTCCCCATGTCGAAGGACCAGTTTAAAAGACAGCTTTAACTGTCGGATTGTTGTGTATGCTTGCTTACTTTACCGCTTATCTTTGTAAACAGCAGCTCGGCGATTTCTTAAAATGTTGTTTTGAACAGTATGATTTCTTGCGAGGAAAATGTACTACGTGCTCTTTTAGCATCTGAAATCCGATTAAACATTTGGAAAGTGTCTTAATTTAGGTTTGATGATGCCACTGTGAATCACTTACCGAGGCCTTGGAATGACGATTCCCTGCTCGGAGGACCATGTACCTGGTAGTGATTAGTTAGCTAATACAGCTAACATATCGGTGCTAACCCTAGTTTATTTTAAGGGCGCTGTTAATGTTACCCAGTGTTACCTAAAGTAACCCCCTCCCCGTTTTTCACTTAAATTGCGTTAGGATGAAGAGTTAATATTGCGAGCAAAATATACATTGAGAGTTGGACCGTTAGCTAGTTAGCAGCGACCTAAACTGTTTAGAGCACATATAAACTACGCTACAGCAGGAGCTATATCAGACCCCCATTAATAAGATGTGTGCTACATTGTAAACGTCTGAGCTTTTAACATCCGACAGTCCACGGTTTCAGTGGTCTGACCCCATTTGACTATCAACTCCACATTTAGGCTGCATTGAACTGGATTTATCAGTTCAAAATATAGGAGTCTCAGCGCAGTTGCTGATTGAGGCTGACTGAGCATAGGGTTCATCAGTAAGGGTTATTACCACGAACATCTGTCACCCTTTGTTGTTGTACTATAAAAATATCTGCTAGGGCTGCAACTGTCAATGTTTTATTTTTAGTAATCGGCTATTCTATGGATTAGTCCATCAGTTAATCGAATAATCTGATAAGAAATACTTTTGCCTTATTAATGAGCAATAATAAATATTCAAAATAGAATAGAGAAGCCTTTTCTTGTCATTGTACATGCACAACAAAATTGTGGATGCTCTGCACAAACTATGCATGGACAAAATATAAATGGCAGGACAGTAAGAATAAATGACAAACAAGATGAATATATACAAAGCAGGAGAAATGCACACATTAGAGGACACAAAGAAAAAACACAGGTACTTCAAAATGAACTGTTTTAATAACTTAACTGCTTACAACATCTCGAAAAACAACAGTATAGTATTTTGCTGTATTAAAATAGTTTTTAAGAAAACATTTTCGTAAATACAAAAAAATACATTATCTCAAGTATGGTAATATAAAATAAAATAAAATAAAATAAAATATACATGCAATGAAAACTAAGGCATAAAATAAAATTGCCTGTACTCCGTCTTCATGGAACGCAGGTGGTGCGGTGATTAGCACAGTTGCCTCACAGCAAGAAGGTCCTGAGTAACTGTGTTAGACTGGGCACCCAGACCTGTACCCTGCCTCCTGCCTCTGCCCCCACATGACGGTGAAAAGGATAAGCGGAAAATGGATGGATGTCTTCTTGGAAGGCTTTCTTAAGTTAATATGATGCAAAAATAGTTTTGAAAGTGTTGGATCTGCTGGATGACATAGATTTAGTGTGTTTTCATATGTATGTGTTTTGTGCATGTGTGTCTGCATACTTAAGTGTGTATGTGAATACGAGAGTTTGTGTGTCTGTAAAGCCTTAAAAGTGTGTGTGTGGTGGCTGCAATGAAGAAAAGCAAGCATATCAGCATTCTGAAGTTTGCCCGGTGCATTGATGTATAATTTTTGTGCTGCTGAACAGACATTATGATGGTGTAGATGTTAATGTCAATAATAATTCACTGCCCAAACTAACAGCCCCAGGTCACTGGCTCAGAGTTTTGGGGAAAAAAA
This sequence comes from Oreochromis aureus, assembly GCF_013358895.1. Lineage (NCBI taxonomy): Eukaryota > Metazoa > Chordata > Actinopteri > Cichliformes > Cichlidae > Oreochromis > Oreochromis aureus. The sequence continues at coordinate 37,367,034 of NC_052955.1, forward strand.
GCTTTTCTGAGATAATATTTTATATTATTTCACTTTAAATCTGTAAAATAACTTTACAAAAGCCTTGAAATAAATATGGTCTAAACTCACTAAATATGGTCTCTAAACTCACCCCTGTTTATTGCAGGTGTCGGAGGTCACTGAGATGGAAAGTGGGACTTCTGCCGTCAGCCTTCAGCCAGCGGCGTAATTAACTTAGTCTGATACACAGTTTAACTGTCCATCTGCATATTTTAAAATATCCTACTAACGTGGCTTTACTTTAGATTTTCGCTGTGTAAAACAAATGGTGGAGGATAGAGCAGCTACAAAGTTTGCTTTTTCTTCACGTCAGAGTTCCACCTCTCGGGTCTTCGTGTTGTAAACAGACTCTGGCTCCATGTTAAACTATGCCAGAGTCATCTTTACTGCTGCTGTTGTTCTGTCAGTGTTTGTTGGAAAAACTGTGGGCTTAATGTTGTGAAACTTGTTATTCACATGCTACTCCTATATATGATTGTATTGCAGGTCTGTTTTTAGTCACAAAGGTTACAGAGTGATGTATTAATTGAAGCAAATAATTTGTGTCAAGGATTTTGTTTTTATAATTCAGTTATCTAAATTACTAGATGACTGGTTGCTACACTAATATCTGCACAGTTCAAATAACTGTGTCTGCATAGGACAGGGCTGTAGATGAACTTTGTTAGCTTATAGTACTGGTGGTAACAAGGTTGCCAGTTTTGTAGCACAGAGCAAAAAGTTGTAGTGCAAGCATGAAATGTGGTGTTTTTTTTGTTTGTTTTTTAACATTGTGTCTTTTAAATATCTTGTTTGACATGACATAAGAATTATCTGATTCACTCTTTTTCACTGCTTCTGAGCAGTAGTGACACAATAAAAGCTGTGCCTTCACTTGCTGTTGTACTTATAAACCTTTCCTTTCCTTTCAGACGTACCTTCAGTTGGTGCAGGTTGTGTGTTTGTTTTGTCCTGATGGGCTGGTTTTCTTTTAAAGGTTTAAAATATTGCTCCATTATTTTCAGCGTGAAAATATGCTTTTGAATTCCAACTGCTTCTATAAGGAGAAACTAGGTGCGTGCATTGGTCATGTGTGAATCTTTCCCCAAAAAATTTTTCCTGAAGGTTCTGTGGGCCTCTTCTATGAACTCTGAACTTTAATTCTTTTCATAAATTTTCAATTGCTGAAAATTCCACCCTTGTTTTATCTTCATCATCCTGGGAGATGGTAGCAGACTTTTTTTTCTTCTTTTTTTTAAATCAAGAATGTCTCTGTACATTTTTAGGACTGCACTCTTTTGGACAGGGATCTTGTGTGGGATCAGCACTGAGGGTCACTGCACCGAGTGCTTTGATTACCAAAGGGATCACTGTTGCCTTCACTCTCCACATCTTCTTGAGTTCTTCTCTGAGCCCTTGGTACTTCTTGAGCTTCTCTTGTTCCTTTTTCCTGATGTTGCTGTCATTCAGAATAGCAATCACTGAGGCCATCTTCCTCTACTTGTCCACCACTACTATGTCCAGTTGGTTAGATATCATCGGTTTGTCCATCTGTATCTAAACTCCCACGGGATCTTAGCTCGGCATTCTCAACCACCCTAGGAGGCGTATCCCATTTTGACCTCAGGACTTCTAGGTCATACTCAGCACAGACGTTCCTGTATACTATGCCGGCCACTTGGCAGTGTTCCACGTATGCTCTGCCTGCTAGCATCTGGCACCCTGCTGTTATGTGCTGGATTGTCTCAGGGATTTTGCCTGGTATGGTAGACCCCAGCCTCTATCAATCTTCTGCTCAGAGCTCGATTTCTCTTTCACTTCTTTCATACAGCTTGATGTCAACCATGTAGAGGAGGTGGCTGACAATTGCTCCATGCTGTAATCTGTATCCGTAGACGGTCTCGTCAGTGATCTCACTGAGGGGTTCAGGCCTATGCAGAACAGCAGTTGGGACAGGTTATCTCCTTGGTAGATCCCACACTTGATGTTGACTCGTGCAATTGGCTTGAAGTTGGCCTCTAGTATTGTTCATCCCATCCCCTGAAGGCATCAAAACTATGAATGAACAGATGTGGAATTATGTAGTAAATGAAAAAGTGTGAAATAACTCAAAACATGTTTTATATTTATACATGTTTTAATTACTCTTAAGTGAAGTCAAATAAAATAAGATGAATATGCAATTTAAACTAAGGCTTAAAAATGTATCTTTACTCCGTCTTCTCAGAAGCCTTTATATGTTTTTGTACTCGTGTTTCTGTGTGTTAAAGTGTGCAAGTGAATGAGTGTCTGTAAGCCTTTATAGGGAAATGTGGTGGTTGCACTGAAGAGAAGCAAACATATCAGCATTCTGAAGTTTGCCCTGTGTTTTGATGCAGAGTTTTTGTGCTGCTGAAAACAAGATGTAATGATGGTGCAGATGTTAATTAATATAACAATAATTCACTGTCCCACCTAAAATCCCTCATGTCAGTGACTCAGAGTTCTACTGGCCCATATTCATTTTTATTGGCTTGTGAAAAAAGCTTTAATTTTTAAATATTAACACAACTTAATTGAGACAGTATTTTATATTATTTCACTTTTAATCTTAAAAATGTCATGAAAACCTTGAAATAAAAATCTGGTCTAGTACACACCATGCCCCCTTTGGACTCACCCCTGTTTGCTTCAAATTAAAATAGGACGGCTGCTGCCAGCCAGGCTGTCTTTATATTAAACCGTAATCATTTACAGGACTCACTACTATCTTGTGAACTGCTGCCATCCTTCTGTCACAAGTCACCCTGACACTATTCATCTCCACTCATTCCATGATGCCTGCACTCTTTTCTTTATATTTCTGACACACTTCTGGTTCTTTTCTATGGTTGATCCCACTAGCTCTGCTCCTACCTCTACTCCTTGGATGTTGACCTTTTCAGCTGTCTCCCTCTGAAGCTGGTTTTATGGTCGAGCAGAGGTGGTTTCGCTTCAGTCCGGGATGGCCCCTCTGCCTGCAGGGAGCTCTGCTGTCGTGTTGTTAGTCTGTCAGGCAGCCGTGGGGAAGACCAAATGTGTAACATACAAAAAAAGTGACTTGAAACAGAGTGTTAGAAATAATGAGACGTGTCCACTGCAGCCCTCGTTTGTGCTTTACAAGCTGTATTTTTTGATCTTTGAAATGTTTTTTTCCCCCTCAGTTCTCCTTTTCCCGGTAAACTCCACTATACCATAAAACCAGCTTTATTTATACTCATGTATTCTGTTTTGCTGACTTTCATCCCTCTTCTCTCCATTTCATACCTCCACGTCTCCGGGCTCTCTTGCAGCTGCTCCTTGCTCTCTCTGCAGATCACAATGACACCTGTGAACATCATAGTCCATGGAGTATCATACTATCACCACTGTAAACAAGAAAAGGTTAGAACCATTTTGTTATCCTATCCCAAACTCGAACGTTTCACTGTGCACTTCCTTCCACTCTTACCAGTCACCCTCTGTTCCTACCAGTTCTTCAAGTACATGTTTACCCTGGCCATTACATTTTTCCCTGCAAAATCCACTTCCATAGGTCCTTCCTCATGTTAACATCATACCCAGCCAACATCTCATCACCTTTGATCCCTTTATCTACACGCTCATTGATGTAAGCTCCAGTCATCATTCATCTACCCAGGGACATTTTTTGTTACTTTATCCAACTTAAGCCTCGATTATGCTTTCCGTGTCCACAAGTCTGTTAGTGTCCTCTCCAGTTCAAGTGATGTAAATTTTATAATAAGAAAGTAAAAGTGAGGCTTCGTACCAGTTTCCTATCTGTTCTTTGTGACCAAGCGGATTTGTCCAGAGAATTTCTATAACTGTGCACCAGGTACATGTGCCCAGGTGCTGAACTTCCAACCCAGTATCATGGCAAAGCATGTAACAGACATGCTGGTCCACCTTGTGGACGTCACATTTTGCCTCTCCTAAGTGTGAAATGGACCCACATGCAGAAGTTGCAGTAAGCTGCAGTACAAGCCGTGGTGATATTTTATTTCAAGCCAATGTGAAAACAAACGTTTAAAGAGATATTACAAAAACATTTAAATGTAGATAAATATCAGCTACCTAGTTTAATCTTACCTGACATAGAAGGAGCCTGGAATGTACTTCATGCCTTCATTGGTCAGTACCGACATACTGGCTTTAAATATTTATCTCCCCCTGGTGATACTGCAACTTCTGTATGCCTGCTCTCCAGAATTCCTGATAATGAGCAAGAGACACAAGTCTATGTTGTCTTAATATTATGTTAGCAAATACATTTTTATAGTTAATTTTCTTACATAGGCTATTTACTATTCACAGCTGCTTTTTAGGAATGTATTATGTACGAGAACCTAGGAGTAGTCACTTTGTTAACACCCTTACGCCAAAATCACCTTACAACCTGGAGGGATCCCCAGTGATGCTGGATATTTCCTGAGATGCAGCATATAGACATTTTTAGTAATAAAATACAGCTTCATTTCCTTCTAACTGATTGAGCTTACTTTAAATTTATTAAAAATACCAAATACTTATTACCACCTCTTTCTAAGATGATCCTGTCTGCTTTCTCTGCAGGTGACGGCTGTCATGTAGTTAGGCCTTTTACTTCATGGATTTTGAGTCTTGAGGATTTTGAACATTTAGTTTTTCTCACTATTTGACTAAGTTCCTAGACATTCTATTATGCATGTCTAATGCAGTTCAATAATGAATAGTACTAGGTTGAGAAAACTCTTGTTTTTCTAAACTCCAGTCAAAATGCAATTTGTGTGAGAATGAGAGACTCACCGAGAAATTAGGAATAGCAAGTAAAACCAAAGGGGCCAAGGGTTTGTGCTGGTAACAGAAGAGCCACCCTGTCAGTAGGTTGGCAGCGCCTGAGGCAGCCAGGGCGTGAGGATGACTAGCCTGTTTAAACGCAGCAGTAGCAATGGAGGCTCCAGAAGCAGCGGAAATGGAGGTGGGGGTGGCAGTGGACAGGGGCAGCTTAACAATAGCAGGCCAAGCCGACAGGTCAGACGCCTGGAGTTCAACCAGGCCATGGAGGACTTCAAGACCATGTTCCCCTCTATGGACTATGAGGTGATAGAGTGTGTGCTGCGATCCAACAATGGAGCTGTGGATGCTACCATCGACCAGCTGCTGCAAATGAGCATTGACGGACAGGGCTCAGATGACAGCTCAGACTCGGATGACAGCATCCCACCAGAGGTCAGTGGAAAGGGTCCAAGGGTACAAACACCAATACCTGCTGACCTTGACTGGGTGTCAGTATTAGCAGTGTAAACCAAAGCGTCCCCTGGTCTGTCTGTGAAGGTTCTCAGTCATCCAGGTCATCGTAGTCAAAGGAGTTTGCAAAGAAAAGCGTCTGGACTTCTTTAAGTTGCTTGAAGACGTTTCACCTCTCATCCGAGAAGCTTCTTCAGTTCTAAGGTCAAATGGCCGAGAGTCCCAGATTTAAACCCAGTGGGGGTATCCCCCCAAGGAGGGACAAAGGACCCCCTGGTGATCCTCTAATCACATGCGCCAAGGTGTGAAAGCGGGTGGGACCTAATTTCAATCTCCCCTGCATTTCAATGCACATTAGGGTTCTGGTGATGACAAGGCCTTTACAGTGTTCATGTTTGGATTTGCACGTCTTGCATTCAGAAACATGAGCAAGAAATGTGATGTTTTGAGAAACATGCACATGCAATGTATATAATGTAAAAGCACAATATTATGATGTTTGAACTTTCTTTGATGGTACAGAGCGTAGTGGCTTAAATGGCATGATAATGGCAAGGCAACAGATGGTAAAATGCATCTAGGAATAAAGTAATAACCAGGTTTAAAGTTCAAGTGTTCAAATTCCATGTGAAGGGATTAAAGGTTACAAAAATCAAACTATGGGAAGTTTAAGAAACCGGATACTATCTAACAGGATACCTGTAAAAGCAGTCACTGAAAATTTCAAGATGGCTCTGAAAAAAGAATGAATACATGTGATGGAGATTTCTCAATTTTTTTTAAATTTTTTTTTTAAATTTTGTTTAAAAAATACAAATTTGTATTTTTATGTTATTTTAATGAGAATCTGTTCTATAACTGGCTTACAGCCAAAGACTGGAACTGCGGAAATTTAAATATTTTTGACAAGTTGTTGTATGGAATCAGATCTTCTCTTCTAGGATCTGGTTCTATGCATGAAGGCACCATGACAAGTATAACACAATGCTGGTCAGTCTGTTTACTGAAAAGAGCATAGCTACACTAGTTCAAGATCAAGTCCAAAAAATAAATAAGAAATTTTGCAGTAGCTTGAATTTTATTTGGCTGAAACTGATTCAATTGAAAAATGGTAATCTAGCTGAAGGCAGCTTAAATCAATCAAAGCACCTAATCAAACAAAACTTGTGTTTTCTAGATATTGGAGCGAACTCTGGAGCCTGACAGTTCAGATGAGGAGGCACCTCCAGTTTACTCTCCACCAACATATGACATGCACATTTATGATAGGAAATACCTAGAAGCCCCACCAACACCATCTCCACGGTAAGTAACAAAGACTTAGGTGCTATGTTTAACATAATTGTTTTGTTAATTTTTTAAATAAAATACCTCTGTAACCCGCTGAAGCTTCAGGCATTGCTTTTTCATAGTCCATAGTAAATAAAATCTATCAAGAACATTTCTTCAAATTTGGCTTAAATGTCTCTTGGACTCAAAGATAAATTGTTTTTTTTGTTTTTTTTGTAGGTCAAAAGGCAAGGTCACTGTGACTGAAGGTCACAGTGGACATGGGTCCTTAAAATATCTTAAGTGTTCATTAAAGCATTAAATTGTCTGGATGGGTGTTTCAGTCACTTCAGTGTTGCTATTTTCACAATTTCACATATTTAGACCAAACAATGCCTCTGTGCTGAGTATTTGAGGTGTTTTAGATTAAGAACAAACAGCTTCCATATGTGTATCATATCATGTTATTTGCCAGTAAAAATGTTTTAAAACCAATGAAATCCTTCTAATTTTTATTGACTGTATAATAGAAATGTAAAAAATGATCTAAATAAGTGGGAAAGAAACAAACAAACATTGTACGTCTACCAAAACTTGGCCACAATTGTAGTAGTGTTCATCGAAAGTGGGGCCTTTACAATGTTTGGTTTTTTTTTATGCTCGCTGCATGCCTCTTGTTGTGGCTGTCATGTACCGATTTTGTTATGTGGCACGCTGGTCGGTTGAGCACCTCTCAATTTTTGTAACTGGTTTGTTGCACTGTGGCTGAGTGGCTGCAGTTTTTTTTTTGGTTTTTGGTTGTTGTTTTTTTTTTTTCAAGGACAAAGTCTTCCAGGTTTGACTTCCTCTTCCTGTCTCAGCAACTATTTCACAGTATTGTCTAAGTGGTGCCACCTATCATTCAGGAGAATACTGCAGTGCCTTCCTACGCCTTAACAGCAGGCATAAATAGGAGTGACTGTGTGATGATGATGTGGTGGCAAGCGAAGCAACCAATGCAGAGGTTATACTGGTGACCTTAGTTGTGCTTTTGTCCTTCAGCAAGCTGTGGAGATGAGTTGTAAAGTACAAAGGCTTTGTTCAAGGACAAAGGACATGGTCTACGTAGGCTGAGTCCTTTGAAGGACCAACTCCTGAATTTGCACTGTTTAAACACAAACGGCCCAGTACAGCTGCTGTGTGGTTTTCTTTTTGTGTTTTTGATGTTTTGTTTTCCCCCTCATTGTTGCTTCCTTTTGATATCTTATTTTTTCTTCCAGGCCTACATTTCAGATAACCAGCAGTTGACCTACACATACCGTCCACATAAGGAGATGCATTCTTTTAAATTCTTTTAATTTTATTTATTTATTTTTTGGAGGATTGCACATGTCTATGTACATTGAATACCCTTAGTCCTTCAGTCTGTGTAGCAGAATAACTACGCAAACTGACACAAAAGCAGTGCCATCCCACATAAGGGTCCTTTCCTTTCAGAGAGTGTATCCTCTGAGAAGGGTCTTTATGGGACTTTTCATATAGACCCTGGTCCATGCAACTGATGAAGAAAGTTTTTCTGGACCTTTCTGTCACTGAAAAAACTTACTACAATGTTGAACTTTGTAACTATTATCAACTTTGTGCATTGCTTTAAGTGGTCATTTTAAAAAAAGGAAAATCAGCATAGGTGTTTCCCCAGTTACCACTAAATGTGAAGGACAGTGTAACAGGGATTTTGTAGAACCTTTCTGTGTGGAGTTTAATGTCACAGTCCAAAGACACACATGTTACACTAATTGCCGATTAGACAAGTAGTGCAATAGTAAAACTAGAAAAGCACCATGCAAATGCCAGTGTGGGTCAGATTCTGTGCTGCTCCTTTAAAATCTGTATCAGCAGCCATGATAATTCATCCAAAGAGTATTTACTACGGTACAATGATGCTGAGATAGGTAAATAGTTATAGGGTGACCGACAGACAATACCATACAGCCCAGCACCTTTTGTGACTTGAATAAAAGACGGCATAAGATTGTATGTTATATGCAAACACTGACAATGCTTTCATCTTAAAATCGAATTAGCCTGTTTTAATTGTTTGACAGTATTATAGATTGTGATTAGGCCACATTTGCAAACACTCACCAGGCATTTCCTCATTCATAACATCCTTTTCCTGTTGAGGAATATGGGGGAAAAATAGATGTTCCTTGTCTCTAGCACTCCCTAGGGATATTGTGAGAGCACAATATAAGGGATGTAAATAATTAATGATAGTTTCAGATTGAGACAAGTTGAAAATGCAACTGGTAGATTTACTAATCTGTCCTGTTACTCCATGGACTCTCCTAGATCTAAAGCCCAGCCTCCTTCAGCTCACCAGCAGGTCAGAAGCTACCGTAACTGGAATCCACCATTGCTTGGAAATCTCCCTGATGATTTTCTACGGATTCTTCCACAGCAGTTAGACAACATTAAGGTAAAAATGGGATCCCCCCCCCCGAGCATTCACTAGATGGGTCTTTTTTTTGGGGGGGGGGGTGTTTGCTCGTTTATGCCACCTCATCCCCCCTTGTAATGTTTGGCATCTAACACACATGACGGTATGAAAAATCCAGTTAGGTCCAAGTTTTGTAATTTGCTTCTGTACACCACCATGATGTCTTTCAAATCCAATAATCAAGATGTGATGTCAAAGCTTTTTTCAAGATGTTTATCAAAAGTACTAACTGTATGAACTGTTTAAGAATTACTTTTAGATAGTCCTGTGTTTGCACTTTGATTAGATAAGTGATTAGAAAATGGACTCACAGGCACCTTCATGGTCAAGTGAAGTCATCATCATCAGTCATCAGTTATTCATGCCAAATTAATCTGAAGTTGATTCCAAGTGAGCTCTAGTTTGGTATGTGTATACCATGTGATACTGTAATATGTATGTAGTTAAAAAAAACAAAAACAAAATAAACCTATCAGAGAGAGAGAAAAAAGCCTTACAGAGTGTCCAAATTAACAATCTAGGACATGCTTAAAACGAATAATTGCTTTTGTTGGTTAAGAAAACACTTTCATAACATATCCAAGTCGAGAATGTTGTCGAGGAGGTAGTGGTATCAGCCTTCACTGACAGAAGATTGTGTTCTGACAGCCACATCAGAAATGTTTGACTAAGTTGATTATGTTAATTATATTACTGGGGGCAAGAAGTAATATAATAGTATAATAGTGACCTTTTTATCACATCATCATTTTCATCACAGAAAAGTTTGTTTTTCACTTTTTATTCATTTCATTCTTTTTATTTCTTTTGTTGATGTAAAGACAACTTTAAAGGCATCACAAGCATAAAAAAAGAAGAAAGAAACCCCAAGCAAAATGGAAACACTGAAAACTGTAGAGGCTTACTTGAAAAGTAGTAACCCACATGTTTTGTTTTGTTTTGTTTTGTTTTTTTTGTTTTTTTACATGAATATGTGTGTGTATTTAATATTTATCCCCTCATTGTCTTTTACCACCTCAGCCTCATTTGATTTACAGACCTGCATTTAACACACAGGCACAACATTTTTAACATCAGTTTTTTTTCGCATATTGTACAATACAATTGTTGCCGTGTTTTAGTGCTGGTACAAAATTTGTTTTCCATGCACTTTTCTGCTTCAGTTATTGGTTTGAGTCTTTTTTTTTTTCTTTTTTTTTAACATGTTTCTATGATGTAGTGATGAACAGTCACAGGGATTTCATAAAGGGTTTTTTGTTTTGTTTTGGTCTTTTTTGCATTTTTGGCAGTGGTGCCACAACAGTAATCCTGAGTACTAGATTGATACATACATTAATCTTTGTTTAATCCTTTTTTTTTTTTTTTTTTCTTCTCAACAGAGCTCTCAGAACAGTCTGTCTCAGCTGTCATCGTCCTCCTCGTCAGTTTCTTCATTAAGTCAGTGGACAGTGCAGTCTGGTTCTGGGTATGCTGCAGGAACCACTGGGGGTCCTGGTTTAATAACAGCAGCTACAGAGCAAGACAAGAAACTGAAACAGTATCTGGAAGATGAGCGTATTGCGCTGTTCCTGCAGAACGAAGAGTTTATGAGAGAGCTGCAACGCAACCACGAGTTTCTCACTGCCTTAGAGAAAGGTATTCCTGTTCACAGTATACACAGAAAAATTCTGCCATTAATGTTAACATGAGCTTGTGAGTTGTATTGCCTCATCTTATATTTTATTGTACTTACCTGATGTATTGGAATTTTAAAAATACTTAATAAGATATTGTTAATGCTGAAGAGCTGTCAAGTCCTTTTACAGTGCTGTACACCTAGCCCATCACACTACTACTACACATGTCATATTGCTAGTATGACTTTTATCAAATGTTCATTTCATGAAGAGCAGTGTTAGTTTTACGCCAGATGTAATCAGACATAATCTCCCATAAAGGTCAATGTTTGTCTCGTTAGCCAGAATTTTTTTTCCCAAAAGCCTTACGGAAAATTTTTGCCAATTCTGAGATGAGCCGTTTGCCTCTTTTCCACTACCATCTACTCGGCTTGACTTGACTGTACTCTGCTCTACTTGGTTTAGGATGTTTTCCATTACAGTTGAGTACCACCTGAATGTGGATGGGTTTGTTAGACCAAGGCAGAATGAAAGTTCTTTGTTGTATGTGACACAAACAACTCAAAAAGACATTGAGCTGATGGTATAGCTGCTGCTAAACTGATGGTAAATGCTTGCACCTCTTCACTGGACTTCCAGTGTGATGGCGTAATGAGACAGACATGTCAAGTAACTGCTTATTGATGGACTTAATCCACTAAAAACTTGTCCGTTGACAATTTTTCTAGAGTTAAACACACGATTGAGTGGGGAAGGAATCACAGGAGGCTGACAAAACACAAATATGCTTAAAATGGAAGATAAAAACAACTCAGCGGCAAGAGCTAGCAATGTCACAGCTAGCTCTTGCTCGACTGGAAGCTAGATACTACCTACATAATGGAAAATCCTAAGAACGAAAGTCAAGTCTAGCTAAGTAGGTGATGGTGTAAAAGAGGCTTTTGTGTTCTTTTTGGTCAGCAGTGGATTTTGCCTTGGAACTCCTACGTAGAGTTTTAACCTAGTCTCTTTCTTAGTGTTGAATTATGAGCAGTCAACTTAGTTAAGTTCATTGCAAGTAAGGATTGAATTCCTTTAGTGTATTTTCTTTTCTTTTCTTTTCTTTTTTTTTGTGACCTCCTGGATGAACCATTGATGTTCTTTTGGAATAGCATTGGTAGACCTTCCACTACTAGGAAGGTTCACCAATTCAATTCAATTCAATTCAATTTTATTTATATAGCGCCAAATCACAACAAAAGTCGCCTCAAGGCGCTTTATATTGTACAGTAGATAGCACAATAATAAATACAGAGAAAAACCCAACAATCATATGACCCCTATGAGCAAGCACTTTGGCGACAGTGGGAAGGAAAAACTCCCTTTAACAGGAAGAAACCTCCGGCAGAACCAGGCTCAGGAGAGGCGGCCATCTGCTGCGACCGTTGGGGTGAAAGAAGGAAAACAGGTTGAAAGACATGCTGTGGAAGAGAGACAGAGATTAATAACAGATATGATTCGATGCAGAGAGGTCTATTAGCACATAGTGAGTGAGAAAGGTGACTGGAAGGGAAAAACTCAGTGCATCATGGGAATCCCCGGCAGCCTCGTCTATTGCAGCATAACTAAGGGAGGATTCAGGGTCACCTGGTCCAGCCCTAACTATATGCTTTAGCAAAAGGAAAGTTTTAAGCCTAATCTTGAAAGTAGAGATAGTGTCTGTCTCCCGAATCCAAACTGGAAGTTGGTTCCACAGAAGAGGGGCCTGAAAACTGAAGGCTCTGCCTCCCATTCTACTTTTTTTTAAATACTCTAGGAACAACAAGTAGGCCTGCAGTGCAAGAGCGAAGTGCTCTAATAGGGTGATATGGTACTACAAGGTCATTAAGATAAGATGGGGCCTGATTATTTAAGACCTTGTATGTGAGGAGCAGGATTTTGAATTCAATTCTGGATTTAACAGGAAGCCAATGAAGGAAGCCAAAACAGGAGAAATCTGCTCTCTCTTTCTAGTCCCTGTCAGTACTCTTGCTGCAGCATTTTGGATTAGCTGAAGGCTTTTCAGCGAGTTTTAGGACATCCTGATAATAAAGAATTACAGTAGTCCAGCCTGGAAGTAATAAATGCATGAACTAGTTTTTCAGCATCACTCTGAGACAGGATATTTCTAATTTTAGAGATGTTGCGCAAATGGAAGAAAGCAGTCTTACATATTTGTTTAATATATGTGCGTTGAAGGACATGTCCTGGTCAAAAATGACTCAAGGTTTCTCACAGTGTTACTGGAGGCCAAGGTAATGCCATCCAGAGTAAGAATCTGCTTAGATACCATATTTCTAAGATTTTCAGGGCCGAGTACAATAACCTCAGTTTTATCTGAATTAAGAAGCAGAAAGTTAGCGGCCATCCAGGTCTTTATGTCTTTAAGACATTCCTGCAGTTTAACTAATTGGTCTGTGATACCTGGCTTCATGGATAGATAGAGCTGCGTGTCATCTGCATAGCAGTGAAAATTTATGCTATGTCTTCTAATGATGCTGCCTAAGGGAAGCATGTATAATGTAAATAGAATTGGTCCTAGCACTGAACCCTGTGGAACACCATAATTGACCTTAGTGTGTGAAGAGGACTCTCCATTTACATGTACAAATTGGAGTCTATTAGATAGATATGATACAAACCACTGCAGTGCAGTACCTGTAATACCTACAGCATGTTCTAATCGCTCTAATAGGATATTATGGTCAACAGTATCGAACGCAGCACTGAGGTCTAGCAGGACAAGCACAGAGATGAGTCCACTGTCAGAGGCCATAAGAAGATCATTTGTAACCTTCACCAAAGCTGTTTCTGTGCTGTGCTGTGCTGTTCCAGGTTTTATCCAATTTTGGGTAATGGCTCTCACTGTGTTTTGCTGGAGTGCCCATGCTTGGCAAAGATTTGCAACCCTTTCCAGACTAGTAGATATCACTTATGTTTTTTTCTCATCTATTCTTAAATTTCTTTAGATTATATCATGTGTTGTGTTGCATGTGTAGCCTATTTCACTTTGCCAGACAGGTTCTTGGTAAGTTAGGCCTGCGTGTGGCTAGGGAAATTGAACTCGACTCTCCAAAAGAAAATTACTGACTGCAGGATTTTGTTAAAGCACACATTGTGTTGTGCTGAGGAGCACTGAATGTAAACATAACTGTTTAAAGAAAACTGCACAGGGCATAAAACTTTTTTTTCTTGTTTTGTTTTGCTTTGTTATAGCCAAGGTCTGCTTTTATGCTTAAGTATTATGCTTGGTTTGTTTTTATTACTTTGTTTAAAGTAATAAAATTTAAAGGTTTGCTCTCATACAACACAGTATTAGGAAAAAAAGCTAAAGCTACCAAGTCTAGAGAATGCTGGAATCAAAATCTGAAAAAGGAGAACTCTCAAACACATCTGCATATGCTTGGCAGTCACCCCAAAACAAGAAATCTGTGTTCAATAAACAAAACAAAAAAATAGAATCTATTTTGGGGTGGCTAGTATTCATGAAAAGTAAACTTCTTAGTGATAGTTCACTATAAGTAGCGGGATATATCTCTGTACTTTTATTGTGAAAGATTTGCACAAGACGTTGCTGCATTTACTCTACAATGTGCCAGAGCTCTAACAGTTTGCCTTTCCCAGCAGAAACTGAGATTAAGAATTTAAATTTGGGTCATATTACTATTAGGCTAGAGCTCATCACATCTGGGCAACACACACTAGTGGTCATAACATCTGCTCTCTTTTTAGATCGCTTGAAGTATGAGTCAAAGAAATCAAAGTCCAATCATTCAACTAGCTTGGAGAATTCCACAGGTAGATATCACTCATCAAGCTTTCTCTGCTGAGCTACTTTGAGCTCTGTCTAAATTGTACAGAGTACTGGTTTGTGTGTTTGTGCATTCACTGTGTTAGCTGCATCCAAAATTTGCACTCAATATATCACACTATACATATTTACGTTTGATATATTTGATCTTCAGATGCATAAGTGTACTGTGTGGTAGTGCTTCTGTGTATGTGTGCAGGAGACCAGTACTCTGGAGCTTCCATGGAGGCCATCTCAGATGATGTGTTCAGAGACAAACTCAAACACATGGGCAAATGTAAGTCTGCTGATTTACAGTAGTACTATTGTTTCACAATGCCTACATTAGTATTTATGGTCATTTTGTAGTTTGATTAATGGAGCAGGAAGTTTTTTTTTCACCTTCAGCAACAAGAAAGAAGCTGTTTGAAATTGCCAGAACATTTTCAGAAAAGACAAAGAGAAGAAAGTCAAAAAGGAGGACACTCCTGAAGCATCATTCGTATCCTTTATGTAAACGCGGTCAGGCTGAGATTCTTGTATTTTTAAAACGGTTCCATTTCATGTTGTGAGGCAGTACAGTAGCTAAAACAACACATTAAATCAAAACCACTTTCAAAAATGTTATGATAATTGTTAGACTTCTAGTACACTACACACAGAAGAATTTTGTACTGTTGATAGTACTTGTTTTCATGTGCAGCAGTTTCTTTTCACTGCTGTTAAGTGCTGATCGGTGACTCAACTCCTGGGTCCTCCGGTCTGCATGTAGAAATTTCTTACCAAACACTAAGTTGTTCCTTTAGTTGTTTGTGTGCATTAGTTTGTTTGTGTGCATGAATGTCAGACAAAGCACTTAAAGAAAAGAATGAAAGTCCTTTGTAATGAGACTTAAAAAGCAATACAAGTCTTTTGAGTGCTCAGAAAAGCACTGTACAGGTAACATTCCACAAATGGAGTACATTGTGAAGAAATAGAGTAAGAAAAAAATATTTAACTGAGTTGTATGTAAATAAGTAATTAGTTAAAATTGCAGCACGTTCTTGTCTTGTTTTAGTGCTTAATTTGATAAGTGTTTAATATTAGTGACTTATGAAATCAAACTTTGTGTGTTGGTAGTGTTGTTTGATCATACAACAATATTTGGATAATTGCTAACTCCCTTGAGTGTCTTTTAGTACACCTGAAGGATAAAACGGCATCAACCTGATACTCTAACACTATGTTCAGTTTAAACCAGTGGGTTATATATGTCTGAACTTCTGATCACAGGTGACATGAAAGGGCTAAAATTTGGCATTTTAACACAGCACATGAGTATTTACTTACTTTTGAAGCATGGTGGACAATTTTAAGCATGAGTGTGTTCAGTTGATGCAATAGAGTTGTAGGAGGCTGAGGCTATGAGGGAACGACACTTCCTTTGGGGTTCGCGCACACTTTCTTCTATTCCACACTTCCTCTGGTTTACTGTTGCTTTCCAGTTCCCAGCCAGCTCCCAGCTAGTTTCCAACTGCAGACACCAGCTCAGCTTAGCTGTCTTCCTTCGTCTTCTCTGAACCTAGCACGCAACTGTTGGAGAAATGGGGAGTGGTGATATCTGCGTGCACTCTGGTGAAATGGCCCCATGAGGGTCATACCATTGCGCACAAATTGGACTCCACTAACGGTAACGGCTGTACTGCCCAAACATTCCCCCAAATTCCACCAATAGTTTAAGTGTCCTACCGGGGGGACAGGACACTGAACCATGTGTGTACAGTAACATCAAGCATGCTTACAGAGCAACAGCCCTCCTCTACCTAGTACAATCTGACCACCTCTCTCTGCTCCTTATTCCTACCTACACCCTGTACACCCCCCTCAGGAAACAGACCCCTCCAAGCACCTGGGTCATTAAATCATGACCAGATGATGCTCTCCTCCAGTTACAGGACTGTTGTTTTGATCTAACAGACTGGCCAATCTTTGAACAGCAGGACCTGGCAACCTTCACTCAGTCTGTCCTTTTCTACATTAACCTCCTAGCACCTGGCGTCCTTCAGACATTTTGGGTTGTCTAGACCAAAATACTAAATTTTGCTCTAGAAAGGCCTGACATCCACTTACAAGGACATTATACTGCCACTGTCCTATTGAATTTAAAGAGAATGTCCTCATATGTGGATCTAAATTTTCTCAGAAACAAAAATCAGGAATAAAAAATCACATAATTCTTTGATTTTACATTCATCAGGTCCCAATCAGCCCAAATAGCACACCTGTCTGAAGGCCTCCACCATCATTCCCATCCCCAAAAAGCCTGGTATAGACAATCTCAAAAACTAAAGACCTATAGCCCTCACGTCTGTAGTCATGAAGTGTTTCGAGCAGATAGTGTCTCCACCATTTTGCCTACAGAGCAAATCAGTCCACGGACAATGCCCTCAATATCAACCTTCACAGAGCACTGAGCGATCTGGAGAACATGAAGAGCTATGTCAGGATACTCTTTGTGGACTACAGCTCAGTGTTCAACACCATAATTCCACACATTCTCGGCAGCAAACTGGACCACCACCACATCCCACTTGCTTTGTGTTATTCAAAGCTTATTCAGAGGTTGTATGAAAATACAATGTAGTTTAGTGCAGGCAAAACAGTTAGTTTGCAGTAGTGTGGTAATATTTAAAGTAATACACTATGTGTTGTTCATGGTCACTGTAACAGGCATTTTAATTTTAAACTGATGATTAATTCAGTGAATTTGATGTTTACACTAGATTTATGCTGTCTAGAGTTTGGAAATCAATAATGATAGCTCATGTAACATATGCTTGTATCTTGCTGAATTCAGTTGAAACCAAAAGGAACAATAAACATTAGAGCAGCACAGGTTAGATGACCACAGGCTGTATACAAAATAATCTGCTGGAGCACACAACAGAAATCATTGTGAATTATTTCTAAGTTACTCTTCGCTGCACCACTACAATTAATCTTAGGTTTCCCACACCTGCTGAATCCCACTTTATTTACTTTGTTTAGGTGTGGAGGTAATCTACAATGAGGGCAGCCGCAAATAGGACAGGAATTTGTTAAATGGTTTTTTTTTTTCGTAAGGTTTGTATTCCAATAATATAATTTTATTGGTATATTAATATAACATGAGTTTCTGTTAGCTGTCCTCAATAATAGCTGGTAGACATGTCCTTTAATGAGCTACTTTTTAACTTGTATGTTTACTGTATTTTGGATTTTTCAGAGCCTGTACTTTTTAAAATTTACTTAAAGGAAGAAGTTGTATCAGTACTTTTACACAACCATCTGCGTAAGTGACAGATATGCAGTTTTGCCACCTCTGGTTGACCAGTGTTATTCATAAGGAGCCAAGAACCATCATTGTTGTCATTTTCTGAGAAAAGCATTTCCATAGTCTGTGCCATTGTTACTGAGGTTTATGGTTCTCATATTATTGCTAGCCATGCAGAAGCTTCCAGAATTGGATTTATTTCTGTTTGTGAGTCCATGAACTCTGAGAGATTGATCTGGCTTGCAGGGTCTGAGTTTTGTGGCTCTTAACCAAACTCCTTTCCAGATTGGGCACAGCCAACTCTACAGCCAATCTTCTTGATGATGTAGAAGGACACCACTGTGGTAAGAAATCATGTGAACCATACAATGCTAATGGGTTTCGTGCTGTAATGTAGAGGAGTGTTTCCTGACTGATCTGGCTTAAAGGTCAGACCTCAGAGAGAGAGTAATGGTTAAAGCATAAAGCACCCTAACAGTGATTCTGCGTTTTCAATCCTTGCAATAAAACACAGAGATAAGTAACTGAGCCACATTTTAGTTTTAAAGAATTAGTTTTAACCAACTTTGTGGTGGGGATGGTTCCAGTTTGGACATTCAGAAGAGGACTGGTACAGAACTTAACCTCTCACCCCAACCGGTCGCAGCAGATGGCCGCCCCTGAGCCTGGTTCTGCCAGAGTTTCTTCCTGTTAAAAGGGAGTTTTTCCTTCCCACTGTCGCCAAAGTGCTTGCTCATAGGGGGTCATATGATTGTTGGGTTTTTCTCTGTATCTGTTATTATAGAGTATACTGTACAATATAAAGCACCTTGAGGTGACTGTTGTTGTGATTTGGCGCTATATAAATAAAATTGAATTGAATTAAGCAATGTAATATTTTGGCATATTTGGGTTTGGTGGGAAAATGTGTTTTAGCCAGCTCTAAAAAAGGTTTTAAAACCTAAATAACTTTCTGACAGGAAAATGAATTTCTGACCACATTAGACATAATTTGTCTGCTTTTCCAAACCCAGCTGTGGGTGAATACTTGTAAAAAGATCACAAAGGAACCAAACTACTCCTTTAACGTGAAAAAGCAAATCTGACAAAGGACCTGATGCAACTTGTCCTTTGGTAGGACCATAATTTGTGGTTCAAATGAAAAACATGTACAGAAGGTAGTCAAGAGAAAAATACAGGAGTATCTTCAGTGGTCTGTAAAATACAGTACAGGCTTTGTCATTGTATTGATTGAATGATTGATTAATGCAGTAAAAGTTCTGTCATATTTGGATCCACCATGAAATACCACCTGGAAAGGATATGATTGGCAGCAACTGGATTTTTCAGCATGGTAGTAATCCCAAACACACTGCTAAAGCATACCTGCTTAGAAAAACATATCATTCATTAAATAAACTACCAGAAAGCCGTTAAAACAGCCCAAAGTATTTTTCTAAGATTGTGTCCAATAATTATCATAAACCTCGCATTTTATTTGGCATTATAAATTCGGTTCTTAACCCATCCACTATTGATCCCCATACAGTAGCGAATATAACATGCGAACATTTTCTGAAATTCTTCGTTAGCAAAACTGTAGACATAAGGTCCCATATTATTCTTCCTACTATTGACCCATTTATTCACTCTCCAACTTTTGCCATTTTTGATCATTTTGAGCCAGTGTCCTTGTCATTACTTAATGAAATAGTTAATAACTTGAAACCTTCAAAATGTTCCCTGGATATTGTTCCACCTAGACTGCTGAAAGATGTGTTTGACACGGTTGGTAGATGTTTGCTTTCCATTCTAAATACCAGCCTTCAGTCTGGGTCTGTTCCCCATGACTTTAAACATGCTGTGGTTGAACCTATCCTTAAAAAGCAGAACCTGGACCCAACAGTTCTATCAAATTATAGACCAATCTCCAAACTGCCTTTTCTATCAAAAGTTCTGGAGAAAGTTGTCCTCCTCCAGCTCCAGACCTTTTTAGATAATCACGACATCGGTGAAGTATTCCAGTCTGGTTTTAAAATGCATCATAGTACTGAAACTGCTCTTTTAAGAGTTTCTAATGACCTTTTAACTTTTACAGATGTGGGAGATTCCGCCATTTTAATATTACTAGATCTCAGTGCTGCTTTTGATATGGTGGATCATAAATCCTATGATCTTATCTCTTGGCTGGAAAAATATGCCGGTATTAAAGGGACTGCATTAGAATGGTTTAAATGGTTTAAATCTTACCTATCTAATCAATCCTTCTCTAAGTTTCAGAGACACATTATCCCCAATGACCTCGCTCTTTTGTGGCGTCCCTCAGGCATCTATTCTTGGCCCGGTTCTCTTCTCAATTTACATGCTTCCTATGGGCTCTATTTTTAAAAAACATGATATTTCCTTTCACTGTTATGCAGATGATTCACAGATCTACCTCCCACTGAAACGCAAATCTGTGAACACTCTGAAGAGACTGTTCAATTGTCTGGAAGATGTTAAGGCATGGATGGCTGAAAACTGAGATCATTGTCTTCGGCCCTATTCACCATTACAACCTTGGCCCCTTAGAAAAGTATAAAAAATCGTTTGCAAGAAATTTAGGTGTGATTTTTTTTTTGATAGTAATTTAACATTCGATAAACAAATAAATAATATGGTCAAGACCAGCTTCTTTCACCTCCGCCAACTTGCAAAGGTGAAGCCATTTCTCTGTTTCAGCGACTTTGAAAAAGCCATCCATGCATTTATTTCATCTCGCCTTGACTTCTGCAACAGCGTCTACTCTGGTGTTACCTCGTCATCTACTGGCCGACTACAGCTGGTTCAAAACGCTGCGGCAAGGCTTCTGACTGGCACGCGCAAACGAAAGCACATATCTCCTATACTTGCCTTGCTACACTGGTTGCCAGTTAGTTTTCGAATTGATTTTAAGATTTTGACACTTGTTTTTAAATCATTGCATGGAATAGCTCCTATTTATCTTTCTGATCTTTTAAATTGGTATACTCCGGGGAGATCTTTGAGGTCTGTGGACCAAATGCTGCTAGCTGTCCCTAGGTCTAGATTAAAACACAGAGGAGATTGGGCTTTTGCTGCAACTGCTCCGAAACTGTGGAATAAACTGCCTTTACATATCAGGACCTCTTCAACACTGGATACTTTTAAAACTCGTCTAAAGACCCATTTTTACTCCTTAGCTTTTAATTCTGTATGAGTCTGTCATTAAGTGTGCCTATGCCAAGAGGCACACTTATTACTATTCGTCGGATTTATTATTGTGTGGATGCCCTCAAAGGCATCCACACTATTGAGTTCCTGTTTCTCTTTATTCGTTATACTTTATTCTTCAAGTTGCCACTTTCTTTGCCGCTTAACTACTCCCTCAGTTTTCAACCGATTTTCTCCGTTCAAACTCTAAACTGTTCTGCTATTTCTGCTAATGTGTGCTATATCTTTTGGTGTTTATTACTATTATACTTTTTAAAATATTACACTTTTTTCCTTTAATTTGTCCCATTGAAATGAATGGGAAACTTCCACAATTCTGCTAAAACTTGCTTGTTTTTGAAACTTAACTACTTCCTCATACTTTCACCTAGAACAACCATTCAAACTTTAAAATGTTCTCAGATTATTGGGCTATTCCTGTGTGATTCAGCTTTTTCAGATCTTCTACCGTTTTAATTTTATACCTCTTTAAGTTTTCAGTTGCAAAATTGTGATTTTTCAGAAAATACATGCGTTGCTATGGTTGCTATGCAATTAACTCAGAGTGAGGGCTGGTCCGTTCTGAATTTTCTCTTCATGTCTGAACAACGTCTTGCTACTCGCTCAACTTCCACTCAACCCACACAAATTATACATCAAAACGTAGGTATTTTTGCTGGCTTTCAGAAAATGTCACTATCACTGTTGCGGAAGTTACAGATTTTTATCAAATCGCCTCAGAGCAACACAAAGTCTTAAAACTCTCCATAGAAAGTCAATGGAGAGTCTGTTCAAAATCAGCGCTGGGACTCTCTAATGAGAGGCATTTTCAAATCGTCATATCTCTTTAACAAAGCAAAGTTAGGACATGAGGCTTGTGCCAATATACCTTCAGACACTGCTGACACTCACAGTGGAAGCAGTTTTTACAATTATCTTACCGTTGAGCAATGAATTACGTTTGTTTGAGGGGCGGAAATCTGTCCTCCTCTCAGTTTTCAAACTCCGAAAATGAACCCGTTTCTTCTCTCGTCATATTTCCGCGACGGAGGTACAAAGAGCAATGAAAATCGCAATCAAAGTACACCAAAGTCCGCTGATTCACCCAGTACAAGAATTATGCTGCTAGCCCTC
The DNA here is from genome assembly GCF_013358895.1 of Oreochromis aureus. NCBI lineage: Eukaryota > Metazoa > Chordata > Actinopteri > Cichliformes > Cichlidae > Oreochromis > Oreochromis aureus. The sequence goes on from NC_052955.1 coordinate 37,389,065, forward strand.
CTAGTTTTTGAGTTACACGAAGTTTTGTAACTCAATCATATCTGAGGGCTGGCACATTCAAATTTGCATATTGGGGCATTCATGGCTTCTAAGACAACCAATCATATCTGAGGGCTGGCACATTCAAATTTGCATATTGGGGCCTTCATGGCTTCTAAGACAACCAATCATCTATGTCATATATCTATAATTATTGACATTTTTTTTAAAAAAAGACAACACTTGACGATTCCCCCATCTCTTCTGAACAAAAGAATGTTAGACCTGAGACCTGAAAATTTCCATGACTGTTCACCAAAGCCTGCTGTCTCTTACGGTGAAAAAATGATATCGATACTCCAAATAGATTTAGAGTTACAAAGCATTGTTTGAGGGCAAGTCAAGGCAGTTTTCGCTTTGCCTCTACTCAGTTATGGTGCATTAGAAGTCAAATATCTTCAATAATTCATATTTTAATGATAAATTGTCAACAGTTTAAGATTCCCCCATCTCTTCTGAACAAAACGGTATAAGAATGACCGTTCTAGCCCCTACGGTTAGGAAATTATAGCCATTTGTTTGAAAAGTATGAAAAGTAGACAGCACAAATCCTGTCTCTGTGCTGCGTCTGTGTAAAAACAGGTGCACCTGTTTTGGCGGGAAAAAGTACACAGCCTCTCTGATTGGTGGATTCAAATTTAGCAGCTCCCAGGCTGTTTGGCTGCTGCTGCTGCGTGTGTGTGTGTGTGTGTGTGTGTGTGTGTGTGTGTGTGTGTGTGACAGAGAGAAAGAGAGAGCGAGAGAGAGTTTTTATGGGAGCATCTTATTGTATGATTTAAATTCAATATATTTAGACTGGTTGACTGAATTTGATCCCGTGTGTCTCTCTGTGCTTGTGTGTTTCCATATGTGTCCATATTTGTGATTGTGTGACTGTTATACTTTTTTTTTGCTGATTTTTTTTTTCATTTAACAATTACATTTGAGGGACCCTTAGCATGTTCACGATTTTTCAGCTGTTCATTTTGCTTTTCCAATTTTTCTATTTAAGTTATTAGTATTGTGCTAAGTCATAGCATTTCTGCTGCTTTTCAGTGTTTGTGCTAAATACAGCATTTCTGCTAAATCGTACTATTTCTGCTATTTTATAAGATTTGTGCTAAATACAGCATTTGTGCTAAATCATACTATTTCTGCTATTTTATAGGATTTGTGCTAAAACATAGTATTTCTACTAAATGCAGTATTTCTGGGTAATCATTGTATTTCTATATATTTCTGCCAGGTCCCCAGGGAGTCAATCCTCTGTAAGGACTGTAATATTCAAATTTACATATCAGGACCTGTATGACTTCACAACCAGCCAGTCATATCTGAGGGCTGACACATTCAAATTTGCATATTGGGGCCCTCATGGCTTCTAAGCCAACCAATCATCTATGTCATATATCTATAATATTTCATATTTTTATTTTAAATGGTCAAAATTTCAAGATTCCCCCATGTCTTCTGAACAAAATGGTCTTAGAATGACCGTTTTAGCCCCTACGGTTAGGAATTTATGGCTGTTAGTTTGAGGGGAGTCCTCACTATGAGAAATACACTGCAAAAATCCTGTCTCTCTCTGTGCTGCGTGTGTAAAAGCCTGCACTTGGTGCACAAGTTTTGGCATGAAAAAGCACACAGCCTCTCTGATTGGTGGATTCAAATTGAGAAGCTCACAGCTGTTTGACTGACCTAGAAACATGCTGTTAACAGCCCCTGTTCACTTGCTGCTGTGTGTGTGTGAGAGAGAGAGAGAGAGAGAGAGAGAGAGAGAGAGAGAGACAAAGACCATTTTTCGGGCAGCATCTCATTGTTGGATAAAACTATAATATATTCAGACTGGTTGACTGGCATAGACCCTGTTTGTGTGTCTCTCTCTGTACATTTGTGTATCCATATTTGATTTTGTGTGTATCTTTTGTTTTGTGTATCCATATTTGATTTTGTGTGTATCTTTTGTTTTGTGTATCCATATTTGATTTTGTATGTATCTGTTTGCTGTTCTTATTTGTTTTTTTTCTAAATGTATTTTTATTTTATTTTTTCACAGGTGAACAAAAATTAGTTTTGAGCGAACTTAACCATGTTCCTTTTTATTCAGCTTGTCATTTTACCTTTCCAATATTTTCACTTAAGTTATTACTATTCTGCTCAATCATAGTATCTGTTCTAAATCATTGTTATTAAGCTATATTGTAGGATTTCTGCTAAATCATAGTATTTCTACTATATTATATTTTTCTTTCTAAATATAGCATTTCTGCTATAGAATAGTATTTCTGCTATGTTATAATACTTGTGCTAAACTGGAGTATTTTTGCTAAAACATAGTATTTATTTAAAATTACAATATTCATAGTATATTACAGTGTCTCTGGTAAATCACAGCTTTTCTGCCATATTGTACTGTTTTTCTAAAACATAGTATTTCTGTAATGTTTAAGAATGTTTGGCTAAATATATTCTTTCTGTTATTTTATACTATTTCTCCTAAATTCGTGTATTTTTGAGAAGTTATTGTGTTTCTGGTAAGTTACAATATTTCTGCTAAGTTCTGCTGTGCTATTGTATTTCTGCCAAGTATTATGTTTCCTCTAAGATATTGCAGTTCTGCTAAGTAATTACATTTTAGCAAAGTTCCTTTGCTTCAGCAAAGTTTTTACAATTTCTGCAACTTTTCAGCTTTTTCAGCTAGTTTCAGCAGACAGCTTCAGCTTTAAAGCATCCACACTGCATTTTCGCAGGAAATGCAAATTTTTCTAGTTGTGTGGATGCCCTCAAAGGGCTTCCACACTATTGAGTTCCTGTTTCTCTTTATTCTTTATTATTGTGTGGATGCTGGAGGCATCCACACTATTGAGATCCTGTTTCTCTTTAAACTTTATTCTTCAAGTTGCTCCCCCGTTTTTTTGCCGTGGAACTACTCCCTCAGTTGTTCAGCTGATTTTCTCCGTTCAAACTCTAAACTGTTCTGCTATTTCTGCTAATTCCGGCTATATCTTTTGGTGTTTATTACTATTATACTTTTTAAAATATTACACTTTTTGTGTCCCATTGAAATGAATGGAAAACTTCCACAATTCTGCTAAAACTTGCTTGGTTTTGAAACGTAACTACTTCCTCATACTTTCACCTAGAAACTCCATTCAAACTTTAAAATGTTCTCAGATTATTGGGCTATTCCTGTCTGATTCAGCTTTTTCAGACCTTCTACCGTTTTAATCTTATCTCTCTTTAAGTTTTCAGTTGCAGCTTTGTGATTTTTCAGAAAATACATGCGTTGCTATGGTTGCTATGCAATTAACTCACAGTGAGCGCTGGTCTGTTCTGAATTTTCTCTTCATGTCCGAACAACTTCTTGCTACTCGCTCAATTTCCACTCAACCCCCACAAATTATACATCAAAACGTAGGTATTTTTGCTGGCCTTTCAGACAATGTTACTATCTTTATTGTGAGATTTACCGTTTTTTCGCAATTTGCCTCAAAGTGACACATGGTCTGGTTACTCCCCATTCAAAGTCTATGGGGAGGTTTTGAAATTCAGAGCTGAAATTCTGTAACGGGAGGCATTTTCAAATCGCCATATCTCCTTAACAAAGCAAAGTTAGGACATGAGGCTTGTGCCAATATATCTTCAGACACTCCTGACACTCACAGTGGAAGCAGTTTTTACATTCACCTTACCGTTGAGCCATAAATTACGTTTGTTTGAGGGGTGGAAATCTGTCCTCCTCTCAGTTTTCACACTCTGAAAATGAAGCCGTTTCTTCTCTCGTCATATCTCCGCGACGGAGGTACAAAGAGCTATGAAAATCGCAGTCAAAATACACCAAAGTCCGCTGATTCACCCAGTACAAGAATTATGCTGCTAGCCCTCCTAGTTTTTGAGTTACACGACGTTTTGTAACTCCAAAAAACGGCGCTTTTCGCCGCTCACCGCGATCTATTTTCTGACTGGTCATGTCTATGTTTTTGAGCCGACCGCTCCCTTCCCAGGTGGCGCAATCAGTAATGACACGGCTCTGCAGCTCAAAGGTCGTGGGTTCAATCTAGAGCTGGGCGATAAAACAATAACGATATGTATTGCGAAAGAAATTTTTCTCGATAGAAAAATTAAACTATTGCGATAGACCTCATCTCTCTCTTGCTCTCTTAAAAAAAGAAAAGAAAAGAAGAACAGCCAATCCAAATTAAGTAGCGCAGAGCCGAACCAATCACAGCCGCAGTGTCACGTCACGTGACTTGTTACGTACAGCACAAGTGCCAAGCCGCGCATGTGTGGTTTGGGAAGCAGCCAGCTGCTGGTAACGGAGGAAAGTGTGTTTCGTAGTGATGTGTCGGTCGCGAACGAAATGGCTTGACGTGAACGACACGAGCCGGCTCCTTATCGCGAGCCGTGGGTTTTTTTTCTTTCTTTCTCTCACCCTCTCTCTCGCACTTTTTTTCCGCTTCACTCCGCACGCGAGCCTTGTGCTTTGCGCTGAGCAGAGGGGGGGGGGTAGTCACAGTCGCAGTAGCACAGGAACAGAGCGGGAGGGAGAGATGGAGAGAGAGAGAAAGACAGCCAGGGACAACAATGTGACATTAGAAAGGTATAGTGATCATCCACAACTATTTTCAGTTGCAGATGATAAAGGATTCAGAAAGTTAAGAAAGCTATACAACAAGGAGAGATTGAAAATGTCCTTTTAGTTCTCAGTTTATTTGATATTGACAAAAGTTAGTCAATTTTGTCTGTTCTTCTGTAAAACAAACTAAGATTTATTTTTAGAATTAACATTTTGTTTCTAAGTGGAATTGACAATTTAGTAGTCTGTTTTGTTCTATTTTGAAACTTGAACGCTTTAGCGGCTGCCTTTTGTGTAGTTTGCAATATTTGCCTTTATTTATCTGAAAAATTCTCATGTTCCTTAAGTACATCTACCCTGTTGAACTTATTATGGGAAATAAATATTAAAATCAAGACAAGCTGCTGATTATTTCACATTTTACTTGTGAGCAACGGCACATTTAAATCTTACAAATATAGTTATTTGGCTTATATCGTGATATATATGTCGTTATCGCCTGAAATGAAAAAAACATATCGTGATATGAAAAAATCTTATATCGCCCAGCTCTAGTTCAATCCCACCTTGTTCAACTTTTTTTTTTCACTACACATTTATACACTATCCAAGACGTGATTTATATTGATCATTTATTACAGTTCTGCAAAGTTTTATGATTTTAGCAGCTTTTCTAATATGGACCGAAATACATACAAGTACACAGCCTAATGAAGCAGACAGAGGCAGTAGCTCTGATCAGAGGTGTGGACTCGAGTCACATGACTTGGACTCGAGTCAGACTCGAGTCATTAATTTTATGACTTTAGACTTGACTTGAAAAAAGGTTGTAAGACTTGTGACTTGACTTGGACTTTTACACCAGTGACTTGGGACTTGAATTGGACTTGAACCTGTTTACTTGAAAAGACTTGATATTTTACCCAAATCTAAAATTTAACATACATATTATATAAAAAGTGTGGACCATTAATTCACTTTATTCATTCATTCATTCATTCTTACCACACTCCGTATGTATGTGAGCTTGGGCTGTAGCACAGCCAATCAAATTAACCAGATTTGAAAAAAACAAGAACAAAAACGCTCGAGCCAAAAATGCTTCCAAGAGTAATTTCTTTCGGGTACATAAACTACGAAGTAGTCAACAAAAAACGAAATGCATATGCAAAACATGCAAGAAGAGAATCACAGACGGAGATGGAACAACTTCCAACTTTGTCCGACATTTGAAGTTGCATAAAGAACGGTAGGTGGTGCTTTTTTTCTTTTTTCTTTTTTTGCTACGATGAAATAGCTGACTTAGCTAACTTCATCTTATTAGCAAATGTTCTTCGGGCTACGTTGATGATACTGTTTGGCTTTAACAGGTATGATATGTTTGTCATGCTATTTTAAATCCGGCCCTGCAAGCGCATCCAAGAATAACATGCAACTTGTCAGTTCAGAATTGTTGGTGAATGGTGAGCAGGGTCCGTTTCAGAAAGTGGGTTCTGTAGCTGTACTCAGGGAAGAGAGTTTCTCTCCGTCTCCTCCCCATCATTAACCCCGTAGATTTAACCCAGTTTAGACTGACAAATATTTATTTTACCATCACATCACAATTCAAAATCACTGTGTTTAATTTGCAATTAGTGTATGGTCGTGTTTAACTTTTAACGTGTCTGAGCCAGGGAATTTTTTTTGGTTAGAAAATCTGGCCCACCTTAGTGTGTAATTGAGTAGTCCTGCTATACATGGCCTTTTTCTTCTGTCATTTATGTCAATACATCAAATAAAATATTTTGATCTTATGTTATTAGCTGTTGTTTATTTGCAAAGGTTATTCTCAACAGGGATGCTAGACAAAAACGGCGTTTTCTACAGACAGCCTAGCATACACTCTCCACTTGCGAGTGAAAAAAGAAAAAGAAAAAACACCCCTTCCCTATTGGTGTTAGAGTTTACCATGTCAGCCAATCAAAAAAATGATAAGGTAACATGGGACATTTGGTTGTTTAGGGAGAAGGGGAAGTTTTTAGGAGTGACACCCACGACGGAAAGCGGGCGAGCGAAAGAAAGAGAGAGAGAGAGTTTTCATATGTGAGACATTAGTGACGTTTAGCGTGTTTGGAGGCTATAGTTAGTTTGTTGTGTAGTTATTGTTTTGTATTGTGTGTCGGTTAGACTGCTGAATTTCATATTTGATCTAAAAAAGCTGTCAAAGGCAGATTCCAGTGTAAACGCTGTTCCCACATAGAAAACTGGACTGTTGCACCTCCAGTTGTCAGACCTGCAGGGTTTAGGCCTGTGGTGTTCTCCTCTGTCTTATACTGAACACAAACTACATTTTTTTTTGGACTAGCACAAATAATTTGTGTGCCTTCTTATTTGATGCAGCACACCTGATTGTTCTGTATTTTTAGGTAAATAGTACCATATAACTTTGTTGTTTGCAAAACTTGTGCATAATTTTTTAGAAATGTACAATTTCTATTTGCATTTCAAGTTATGAAAATGATTCGTTAAACATGTAAAAAAATATAACTTTTTTTCTACTCGGATTCTGAATTTTTTGTCTGAATTTAGATCAACTGTGCTAACATAGTATACCAAAATGGAAAAAAATAACTCAAATTTCAGATATTTGAGGTTGTGCTGTAAATAATGATACCAAACAAGGCAAGAAAAACATATTTTAAAGGTGAAATATAGAGGTAAAATCAAAAGTAGTCAAGAACGGCCAGTTATACCCGGGACCCCAGAGGGTTAAAAAAAAGACTTGAAAGGACTTGAAATTCAAAGTTTCGGACTTGGGACTTGACTTGAAAGTTGTCTGTCTTGACTTACGACTTGACTCTGACTTGCTTGACTTTACTTGAGACTTGACTTGTGACTTGAGGATAAAGACTTGGGACTTACTTGAGACTTGCAAAACAATGACTTGGTCCCACCTCTGGCTCTGATTGGTGAATTTGAGCAGAACCAGGTTGTTCTGCCTCTTTTCAGCAGAAATTCTGCTCATTCACCTCTTTTCAGCGCAACGTTCTGCTTCTTTGCCTCTTTTCAGCAGAAATTCTGCTGATTCATCTCTTTTCTGCAAAATTTTCAGCCTTTTCACCTCTTATCAGCACAATTCTCAGCAGCTTCTGCTCATTTCAGCAGAATTGTCCGTCTCTCCACCTCTTCTTTGTAAGAATGACTTTGGCTCAGGGAAATGAATAGCCGCCTTGAGACCAGAAGGGCCAGGTTCGAATCCTGCTCAGGGCGGCATTTTTTTTTCCACCACCATACAGCTTTTTCAGCTTTTCAGCAGACAGCTTCAGCGTTAAGGCATCCACACAGCATTTTCGCAGGAAATGCAAACTTTTTCTAGTTATTCTTCAGTTTCCGCCTGAAATTTTGCAGCCTAACTCGCCCCGCAGTTTGGAGACAAGCTTCATATATGTTACCTCATTTTGTGCGGCTGGATCTGGAATGGTGTGCTATGACTTTTGGTGTTTAAAAAACTATAAAAGTCATAAATATTAATATTTTAGTGAAAATTTTCCCGCGCTTATCTGCCGCACAGTTTTGACACAAGGGTTACATATGTCATATCATTTTGTGCAGCTGGAGCTGGACTAGTATGGTATGACTTTTGGTGTTTATGACTTTTATAGTTTTTTAAATATTAATATTTTAGTGCAAATTTAGGCCAATTCCTCTTTTGGCGCCATAGAAACAGATTTCATTTGTGGTGTGTTGGCTCCATCTTTTGGTCCCATTGAAACAAATTTCAAACTTTATTTGTGGTGTGCTGGCTCTCTCTAGTGGTATGCCGGGAGTGGTATGGCCTTTCTACCCTTATTTGGATACCGTAATGACGAGAATATCAATGGCGCGCACAGCGTCGCTGCTTTCAGGAACCATTAGAAGTTTTAAGGTTGCGCGAACCATTGAATAGTTACGGTAACCGCAAGGGCGTATGCTTGGTGGAAAACTCCATATCCCACAATTCATAGCACACCTCTGCCGAGTTAAACAATGGCGGACACGTCTTCGTTTTATGTCTTTTATTCGTGTTTCTAGGTCACAAAATAAACTTTTAAGATATTTTCAGGCGAGAATGTAGACGTGTAAACTTCAAATATCTGCTCGTTTTATCAAGATATCCCATATTAGCAACAGTTCTCTTACGAGTTGCTGATAGCCGGCTAGCCGGCTAGCTAGCTAGCGCCGCTAGCATAGCTAGCTAGCGCTGCTAGCGACCCTTCATGAAAAAGCACCCAGGCTTGGCTTACAGTGAGGCAGCTGACTCTCGTTTCACCACCCGATCGCTCACCCGATCGCTCGCCAAGGGTCTGTGTTTTAGCTGGACTTATTTTTTGTTTATATGGGCCGATGATGCTGGTCGATGTGGAAAAAATAACTGAATTGTTTGGTGGTGGAGCTACAACAGAGGGCAGCTATCCACCGGTGTGTGACAGAAAGGACATGCCGCGAACGAGACATACGAGGCGGCGAGGCGACCGCCGATCGACCGGTGGTTGCTAACGTGGAGCTCAGTCGTGGATCAGGGAAACCTAAGGCGTGAGGTGAACTGAATTTCAGGTAAGAAGTTATGAACTGCACTCTATTTGGGTCAGATATAAACCGAGTTTAGGTGTAGTTTATTTTCGTTGTGCTGACTTTTTACAATCGTACTGCGTGCTAGCTAGCACGATGGGAGTTTCTATACAGCTGTGTGCGCTAAGTTACTGACGTTGAACTTTATTTTATTCATAAGGGTTAGTTCGTGGAGTTGCCGTACAAACGGAATCGTCCCACATTCAGAGAAATTATTATGATTTATTCTGTCCTTAGGAATCCTCCCCTGTCATTCTCTCGCCTGTTGAAACTTCAATCATGAAACTGATCAATGATCGGCTTTTCGCACTTGTTTATCGCGCTAAACAACAGCAGCACGTTTAAGCTTGATCAGCTGTTGTTAGAATTCATTTGCTTTTAATTTCTAGTATCAGCTGATGTTTGCTGGAGCCACAGCTGACAAAAGGGCTGGTCCAAACCAGGAGATGTCCTTACTGAATCATCAGAGCTGAACTGGTGATGGAGAAACAGGTTTACCGTTTAGGTGACATGAATGAGTTGAAGGGAAGTTATGAACTGTTTCTGAGAGACAAATAAAGACCAAGCTCCTTTTTTGTGTAGCTGACAGCTGGTAACTGCAGGGGCGGATCTAGCAAAGCTTTTGCCAGGGGGCCAGGTAGGGCATTAACAGAGAAAGGTGGACACAAGGATATACTTTTCTTTCTTACTCTCATATAAAATATTTAGCTTTTATTAAAAAGTTATCTGAATCTTACAAGTTTGTATAATAATACACAAGATTGGCTGTAGACCATTGTTCATCATTCAGAACACTGTGTAAAAATAACAAAAGACAAAAAGTGAATGCAATAGTGCATAAATATTTATTTTACGTGTTTGATGTGTGTGGCGGGGCGTGGTCTGCAGTGCCGCTGCAGGGGAGGTGGACCCACCTGAGCGGCATCTGCAATCACGTGTAATCACGCCTCTCGGGCGTAGTCTGTGCTCTCTCGGCTGTTTTTTGGGTGTGTGTCGGGCTGTGAGTTGAAAAGGTACAGCCGGCTGTGTGGGTAAACCAACCATGTGTGAAAAGTGGTCCATAACGTAATGCTTCAAAGCGTGTTCATGCAAATATTGTCAGATCTGCCGTGGTACAATGGGACTTCTGCTCATGAACCTGTGTGCACAGCGTCTGCAAATCGGCTCTGTACGAAGTAACTTCATCTTTACACAAAACTGTAAGCTGTCATCTGTGAAGCGTGTACGGTGTTTGTTTTTGCCATAGTTCATGGTGGAGTATAGCTGCTCTTCTGAGTTTTGCTCTCTGTAGCCATATGAATGGCAAACTACACTGATTAGCAGCGGCATAGGCACACTTAAAATTTCTTCTGAAATTTTCGCTTTCTAGTTATTTTATTCTTATTTTTCTCTCATAATAATAATAATAATAATAATAATAATAATAATAATGGATTGCATTTATATAGCGCTTTTCGAGACCCTCAAAGCGCTTTACAATTCCACTATTCATTCACTCTCACATTCACACACTGGTGAAGGCAAACCACAGTTGTAGCCACAGCTGCCCTGGAGCAGACTGACAGAAGCGAGGCTGCCATATCGTGCAATCGGCCCCTCTGGCCATCACCAGTAGGCGGTAGGTGAAGTGTCTTGCCCTCTTATCTTTGATTTTACTTTCTTTTTAAAATTTTATAGCGTTTTATTCTACTGTACAGTACTTTGTTCAACAGCTGTTGTTTTTAAAAGTGCTATATAAACTAGAAAAATTTGCATTTCCTGCGAAAATGCTGTGTGGATGCTGTAACGCTAAAGCTGTCTGCTGAAAATAGATGAAAAAGATGAGAAGTTTTAAAACTTGTATGGCGGTGAAGAAACTGAAAATTCTGCTGAAAACAGGTGAAGAAGCAGAAATCTTTGCTGAAAAGTGGTGAAAAGCCAAAAATTCTACTGAAATGGGGTAAAGAAGCTGAAATTTGTACTGAAAAGAAATGTTGCCCTGAGCAGGATTCGAACCTGGGCCTCCTGGTCTCAAGGTGGCTACTCAGCTCACTGAGCCAAACTGGTTCTCACGTAATTAGAAAGAGATGGAGAAACTAACAAATCTGCTCAAATGAGCAGAAGATGCTGAGGTTTGTGCTGATAAGAGGTGAAAAGGCTGAAAATTCTGCTGAAAAGAGTTGAATCAGCAGAATTTCTGCTGAACAGAGGTAAAGAAGGAGAATGTTGCACTGAAGAGTTTTTTTTCTGAAAACAGCTGAAAAAGCTGGGACTTGTGCTGAAAAGGGGTGAAAAAACAGAAAATTCTGCTGAAAAGGGGTGAAGAAGCTGAAATTTGTGTTGAAAAGAGTTAAAAAAAAGTTTAACTGTGAACTGAAAAAATAGTTGCCATAAGCAGGATTGGAACCTGGGCCTCCCGCTCTGAGAACAGCTGCTCATCTCATTGAGCTAAAACACAGCTGGGGTCGAGGTCACTGAGGCAGTTAAACAACTCCTCGGTGGCAGAGCCCCTGGTGTTGATGAGGTCCGCCCCGAGTTCCTGAAGGCTCTGGACGTTGTAGGGCTGTCCTGGTTGACACGCCTCTACAATGTTGCGTGGAGATCAGGGGCAGTACCCTGGACTGGCAGACCGGGTGGTGGTCCCCATCTTTAAGAAGGGAGACCGGAGGGTGTGTTCCAACTACAGGGGATCACACTCCTCAGCCTCCCTGGGAAAGTCTATGCCAGGGTGCTGGAAAGGAGAGTTCGTTCGTTAGTCAAACCTCGGATACAGGAGGAACAATGCGGTTTTCGTCCCTGGTCGCGAACACTGGACCAGCTCTTTATCCTCTCAAGGATACTTGAGGGTGCATGGGAGTTTGCCCAACCAGTCTACATGTGTTTTGTGGACTTGGAGAAGGCATTCGACCGTGTCCCTCGGGGTGTCCTGTGGGAGGTGTTATGGGAGTATGGGGTGTCTGGCCCATTGCTACGGGCCATTCGATCCCTATACAACCGTTGTAAGAGTTTGGTTCGCATTGCCGCAATAAGTCGGACTCGTTTCCGGTGGGTGATGGGCTCCGCCAGGGCTGCCCTTATCACCGATTCTGTTCATAATTTTATGGACAGGATTTCTAGGCGCAGCCAAGTGGCGGAGGGCTTTCACTTGGTGGCCTCAGAATCTCATCTCTGCTTTTTGCGGATGATGTGGTTCTGTTGGCTTTATCGGTGAGGGCCTCCAGCTCGCACTGGAACGGTTCGCAGCCGAGTGTGAAGCAGCGGGAATGAGGATCAGCACCTCCAAATCTGAGGCCATGGTTCTCAGCCGGAAAAGGGTGGAGTGCCCACTCCGGGTCGGGGATGAGTTCCTGCCCCAAGTGGAGGAGTTTAAGTATCTCGGGGTCTTGTTCGCGAGTGATGGGAGAAGGGAGCCGGAGATCGACAGACGGATTGGTGCTGCGGCTGCAGTGATGCGGACGCTGCACCGGTCCGTCGTGGTGAAGAGGGAGCTGAGTGTAAAAGCGAAGCTCTCAATTTACCGGTCGATCTCGTCCCGACCCTCACCTATGGCCACGAGCTGTGGGTAGTGACCGAAAAAGAACGAGATCGCGGATACAAGCGGCAGAAATGAGCTTCCTCCGAAGGGTGGCTGGCCTCTCCCTTAGAGATAGGGTGAGAGGTTCGGCCATCCGGGAGGGGCTCAGAGTAGAGCCGCTGCTCCTCCACATCGAAAGGAGCCAGTTGAGGTGGTTTGGGCATCTGACAAGGATGCCCCTGGGCGCCTCCTGGGTGAGGTGTTCGGGCATGTCCCACCGGAGGAGGCCCAGGGCAGACCCAGGACGCGCTAGAGAGATTATATCTCACGGCTGGCCTGGGAACGCATTGGTGTTCCCCCGGATGAGCTGGAGGAGGTGGCTGGGGAGAGGGAGGTCTGGGCTTCTCTGCTTAGGCTGCTGCCCCCGCGACCCAATCTCGGATAAAGCGGATGAGGATGGATGGATGGATGGACTATGTTTTAGCAGAAACACTGCAATTTCTCTCAAATACTATGAAATAGCAGTAATACTATGATTTGGCAGAAATATTACGTTTTAGCACAAATACTATTACAAAGCAGAAATACTATGACTTAGTAGTAATACTATAACATAACAGAAACTATGATTTTGCAGACATACTATGTTTTTTTTCACAAATACTACAATTTGGCAGAAATACTATGTTTTAGCATAACTACTGAGATTTGATTGAAATACTATGATTTAGAAGAAATACTATGACTCCATACAAATACGATGCTTTGGCACAAATACTATGATTTAGTACAAATAGTATGATTTGGCATAAATACTATGATTTAGCAGAAGTACTATGATTTTGCACAAATACTATGTTTCAGCACAAATACTATAACAAAGCAGAAATATTATGATTCAGCAAAAATACTGCAACCTAGTAGAAATATTATGATGTGGTACAAATACTATGGTTTAACACACATAGTATGATTTGCTGAAATACTATGATTTAGCAGTAATGCTTTAATATAGGACAAATATTGATACACACACACATACACAGAGTGTAAAGTGAACAGGGGCTGTTAAGAGTCTGAGCTTGGTATATCTAGGTCAGTCAAATTAGCTGCACCTGCTGTAATCAGCCCTTACACACACAGACACAGAGAGAGTGTATGAGTCTTCTTCAGTGTATTTCTGACATTCAGGATTCCCCTTGAACAAATGGCCATAATTTCCTAACTGTAGGGGCTAGAACAGTCATTCTGACACCGTTTTGTTCAGAAGAGATGGGGGAATCTTAAGGTCTTCATAATTCATAATTAAAGTATAAATTTTTAAAGATATATGACTTGTAATACACTGTAACTGAGGAGAGGCGAACCAAAAACTGCCTTGACTTGCCCTCAAACAACGTTTTGTAACTCTAAATCTATATCGAGCATCAAAATCATTCTTTCCCCATAAGAAACAGCAGGGTTTGGTGAACAGTCATGGAAATTTTCAGGGTTCTGTTAAAATCCATCAAAAAGATATGATGAGAGAAAAAAGTGCCTCATTTCCAGAGTTTGAAATCTGAAGAAATCTCAGCGAGGAATGAATTTCCTACCCTCAAAGAAATGTAATTCATGGCCAAACGGTAATAGGTGAGAAAAAAATTCTTGAATTGTGAGCATCAAGAGTGTCTGAAGATATATTGGCACAAGCCTCATGTCTTAAGTTTGCTTCACTGATGAGATATGCCGATTTGAAAATGCGTCTCATTAGAAAATTCCAGTGGTGATTTTGAACAAACTCTCCATTGACTGTCTATGGAGAGTTTTCAGACTTTGTGTTGCTCTGAGGAGATTTGAAAAAAAATCTGTAACTCCCACAACAATGATAGTGACATTTTCTGAAAGCCAGCAAAAATACCTATGTTTTGATGTATAATTTGTGGGGATTGAGAGGAAATTGAGCAAGTAGCAAGAAGTTGTTCAGACAAGAAGAGAAATTTCAGAAAGGACCAGTGTCCACTCTAAGTTAATTGCATAGCAACCATAACAACGCATGTATTTTCTGAAAAATCACAATTTTGCAACTGAAAACTTAAAGAGGGATAAGATTAAAACGGTAGAAGATATGAAAAAGCTGAATCATTCATGAATAGCCTAATAAGTTGAGAACATTTTAAATTTTGAATGGTTATTCCACGTGAAAGTATGAGGATGTAGTTAAGTTTCAAAAACAAGTAAGTTTTAGCAGAATTGTGGAAGTTTTCCATTCATTTCAATGGGACAAAAAAAAGGAAAAAAGTGTAATATTTTAAAAAGTATAATAGTAATAAGTACCAAAAGTCATAGCAGGCATTAGCAGAAATAGCAGAACAATTTAGAGTTTGAACGGAGAAAATAGCACAAAAACAGAGGAAGTAGTTAAGTGCCGAAAAATGTACGGAAGCAACTAGAATATAGTGGAATAAAGAACTAGAAAAATTTGCATTTCCTGCGAAAATGCTGTGTGGATGCTGTAACGCTGAAGCTGTCTGCTGAAAATAGCTGAAAAAGCTAAAAAGTAGCAAAAAATTGTAATAACTTTGCAGAAGCATAAGAACTTAGCAAAAATGTAAATACTTAGCAGAACTGCAATAATGTAAAGAAAACATAATACTCGGCAGAAATAAAATAACCTAGCAGAACTTAGCAGAAATATTGTCAATTAGCAGAAACATGATAACTTCTCAAAAATACAGGAATTCAGCAAACATGGTATAAGATTACAGAGATACTTTATTTAACCAAAAATACCTAAACATTGCAGAAATACTGTGATTTAGGACAAATACTACAACATAGCAGAAATGCTGTGATTCAGCAAATATACTATGCTATGGCACAAATAGAATGAATATGCTCAAATACTATGATTTTGCTCAAACACTATGATTTAGCAATAATACTAAGATTTGGCAGAAATACTATGCTTTGGCACAAATACTATAATTAATTACAAGTACAATAACATAGCAGAACTATCAAGATTTGGCAGAAATACTATGTTTTAGCAGTAATACTATGATTTGGTAGAAATACTATAATTACGCAGAAATATTATATTTACCTCAAATCCTATAAAATAGTAGAAATAGTATGATTTAGCAGAAATACTGTATTTAGCACAAATACCGAAAAGTAGCAGAAATACTATAATTTAGCAGAATAGTAATAACTTACACAATTAAAAATATGGACGCATATTGAAACACAAATGCACAGAGGGACACACACACACACAGGATCTAATCCAGTCAACCAGTCTAACTATATTCAATTTAAATCCTACAATGAGATGCTGCCAAAAAAGGGTAGGGTTCTCTCTCTCTCACTAAACACACACACACACACACACACACACACACACACACACACACACACACACACACACACACAGACACACACACAGACACACACACAGACACACAGACAGACAGCAGCAGCAGCAGCAGCAAGTGAACAAACAGGGGCTGTACAAACAGTGTTTCCTGTATGTTTCTAGGTGGGTCAAAAAGCCTGGAGCTGCTCAATTTGAATCCACCAATCAGAAAGGCTGTGTATTTTTCCCGCCAAAACAGGTGCACCCTTACACACATGCAGGAACAGAGAGAGAGACCGGTTCTTGCTGTCTATTTTCTCATATTGAGGATTCCCCTCAAACAAATGGCTGTAATTTCCTAACCGTAGGGGCTAGAACTGTCATTCTTATACAGTTTTGTTCAGACGAGATGGGAGAATCTTCAAGTGTTGTCTATTTAAAAGAGAAATATGAATTTTTAGAGATATATGACATGGATGATTGGTTGGCTTAGAAGCCATGAAGGCCCCAATATGCAAAATTGAATGTCTCAGCCCTCAGATATGATTGGCTGGTTGGGAAGCCATGAAGGCCCTGATATGTAAATTTGAATGTCTCAGTCCTCACAGAGGATTGGCTGCCTGGGGACCTGGCAGAAATATATAGAAATCGTATGATTAAGCAGAAATACTACATTTAGTAGAAATACTATGTTTTAGCACAAATACTATAAAATAGCAGAAATACTGTAATTTAGCAGAAATACTATATTAAGCACAAATCCTATAAAAAGCAGAAATACCGTACTATGATTTGGTAGAAAAACTATGATTATTAGAAATACTATATTTGGTAGAAATACTATGTTTTAGCAGAAATACTATATTTAGCACAAATCTTATAAAATAGCAGAAACAGTATGATTTAGCAGAAATACTAAAAAGCAGCAGAAATGCTATGATTTAGCACAATAGTAATAACTTAAATGGAAAAATTGGAAAAGCAAAATGGACAGCTGGAAAAATGCTGAGCATGCAAAGGGTCTCTCAAATATACTTGTTCAATGAAAAATAATCTGCAAAAAAAATTATAACAGCCTGCAGATACACACAATCACAAATATGGACACATATGAAAACACACATGCACAGAGAGACACATACACAAGATCAAATTCAGTCAACCAGTCTAAATATATTGAATTTGAATCTTACAATGAGATGATCCCATAGAAAGGCTTTCTCTCTCTCTCTCTCTCTCTCTCTCTCTCTCTCGCTCACACACACACACACACACACACACACACACACACACACACACACACACACACACACACACACACACAGGGGCTGTTAACAGCATGTGTCTAGGTCAGTCAAACAGCTGTGAGCTCCTCAATTTGAATCCACCAATCAGAGAGGCTGTGTACTTTTTCCCGCCAAAAAAGGTGCACCTGCTTACACACACGCAGCATAGAGAGAGACATGATTTTTGCAGTCTATTTCTCATAATGAGGATTCCCCTCAAACAAATGGCCATAATTTCCTAACCGTAGGGGCTAGAATGGTCATTCTTACACTGTTTTTGTTCAGAAGAGATGGGGGAATCTTCAAATGTTGACCATTTATAATTAACATATGAATTATTAAAGATATATGACTTCTAATGCACCATAACTGAGGAGAGGAGAAGCGAAAACTGCCTTGACTTGCCCTCAAACAATGCTTTGTAACTCTAAATCTATTTGGAGCATTGATATCATTCTTTCACCGTAAGAGACAGCAGGCTTTGGTAAACAACCATGGAAATTTTCAGGTCTCTGTAGAAATCTATCAAAAAGATATGACGAGAGAAAAAAGTGGTTCATTTCCAGAGTTTGAAAGCTGAAGAAATCTGAGCGAGGGACAACCCTCAAACAAACGCAATTCATGGCCAAATGGTAATAGGTGAGAAAAAGATTCTTAAATTGTGAGCGTCAGGAGTGTCTGAAGATATATTGGCACAAGCCTCATGTCTTGTCTTCGCTTCGTTAAGGAGATATGGCGATTCGAATATGCCTCTCATTAGAGAAATCCAGCGGTGATTTTGAACAAACTCTCTATTGACTTTCTATGGAGAGTTTTCAGACTTTGTGTTGGTCTGAGGAGATTTGCCAAAATTCTGTAAATCCCACACAAATGATAGTGACATTTTCTGAAAGCCAGCAAAAATACCTACGTTTTGATGTATAATTGGTGGAGGTTGAGTGAAAATTGAGCAAGTAGCAAGAAGTTGTTCGAACATGAAGAGAAGATTGAAAAAGGACAAGTGGCTCACTCAAAGCCAAGTGCAACCATAACAACGCATGTATTTTCTGAAAAATCACAAAGATGAAACTTAAAACTTAAAGAGGGATAAGATGAAAACGGTAACAGGTATGAAAAAGCTGAATCATACATGAATAGCCCAATAATTTGAGAACATTTTAAACTTTGAATGGTTGTTCTAAGTGAAAGTATGAGGAAGTAGTTAAGTTTCAAAAACAAGCAAGTTTTAGCAGAATTGTGGAAGTTTTCCATTCATTTCAATGGGACAAAAAAAAAGCATAAAAAGCTTAATATTTTAAAAAGTATAATAGCAAAAAATACCAAAAGATATAGCAGGAATTAGCAGAAATACCGGAATAGTTTAAAATTTGAATGGTAAAAATCGGACAAAAATTGTGGAAGTAGTTAAACAGCAAAAAACGTACGGAAGCAACTTGAAGAATAAAGTATAAAGAACCAGAAAATTTGCATTTCCTGCGAAAATGCTGTGTGAATGCCTTGTATTGGAATCTGCTGAAAACAACTGAAAAAGCAGAATTATCTGCTGAAAAGAGGTGTAGACACAGAAGTGCTTGCTGAAGATGGCTTTATGTGTAAGGGTACACTGAAGCGTGTCAGGAAAGCAGAGTGCATGCAAGCGGAGAAGATGTGTAGCAACTATCACAGGTAGGACTCGAACCTCTGCCACCGGGTCTCACGGCAGCTGCTCAACCCTCTGAGCCAAATGAGGTCTGGTCACAAACAAAGATATGATGAGAGGAAAAATGTGCACTGTGGAGCACAAGCTGAAATTATCAGAAAAGAGGTGAAGAAGGAGAACTTTGTTCTGAAAAGAGGTGAAGAAACTGAAATTTGTGCTTAAAACAACTGAAAAAACTGAACTTGTAGCTGACAAGGGGTGAAGGAGATGAAATTTTTACTGAAAAGAGCTGAAAAACTGAAAATTGTGCTGAAAAGAGGTGAAAAAAGCTGAAATTCTTCTGAAAGAGCAGAAGAGGCTGGAACTTTTCAGCTACTCATTGAGCTAAACTGGTTCTCACGTAACTGAAAAAAGGTGAAAAAGCTGAGAATTCTAATAAAAACAGCAGAAGAGGCTGAGATTTGTGCTGATAAGAGGTGAAAACGCTAAACTTTCTACTGAAAAGAGGCAGAACAACCTGGTTCTGCTCAATTTCAGTCCACCAATCAGAGGTACTACTTCTGTCTGCTTCATCAGGCTGTGTACTTGTATGTATTTCTGCCATGGAGCGTTAACAAGAATCTGAGGTCCATATTAGAAAAGCTGCTAAAATCATAAAACTTTGCAGAATTGTAATAAATTAGCAATATAAATTACAGGTCTGTGATAGTGTATAAATTTGAAGTGGAAAAAAAAATATTGACCAAGGTGGATTTGAACCCACGACCTTTGGGCTGCAGACCCGTGTCATTACCAATTGCGCCACCTGAAAACCAGATTGATGACCAGTCAGAAATAGATCGCGGTGAGAGGCGAAAAACGCCGTTTTTTTGGAGTTACAAAACGTCGTGTAACTCAAAAACTAGGAGGGCTAGCAGCATAATTCTTGTACTGGGTGAATCAGCGGACTTTGGTGTATTTTGACTGCGATTTTCATTGTTCTTTGTACCTCCGTCGCGGAGATATGACGAGAGAAGAAATGGCTTCATTTTCGGAGTTTGAAAACTGAGAGGAGGACAGATTTCCACCCCTCAAACAAACGTAATTCATTGCTCAACGGTAAGATAATTGTAAAAACTGCTTCCACTGTGAGTGTCAGCAGTGTCTGAAGGTATATTGGCACAAGCCTCATGTCCTAACTTTGCTTTGTTAAAGAGATATGGCGATTTGAAAATGCCTCTCATTAGAGAGTCCCAGCGCTGATTTTGAACAGACTCTCCATTGACTTTCTGTGGAGAGTTTTAGGACTTTGTGTTGCTATGAGGCAATTTGATAAAAATCTGTAACTTCCACAACAGTGATAGTGACATTTTCTGAAAGCCAGCAAAAATACCTACGTTTTGATGTATAATTTGTGGGGGTTGAGTGGAAATTGAGCGAGTAGCAAGAAGTTGTTCAGACATGAAGAGAAAATTCAGAACAGACCAGCGCTCACTCTGAGTTAATTGCATAGCAACCATAGCAACGCATGTATTTTCTGAAAAATCACAATTTTGCAACTGAAAACTTAAAGAGGTATAAGATTAAAATGGTAGAAGATATGAAAAAGCTGAATCACTCAGGAATAGCCCAATAATTTGAGAACGTTTTAAACTTTGAATGGAGTTTCTAGGTGAAAGTATGAGGAAGTAGTTAAGTTTCAAAAACAAGCAAGTTTTAGCAGAATTGTGGAAGTTTTCCATTCATTTCAATGGGACAAAAAACTGCATTAAAAGCTTAATATTTTAAAAAGTATAATAGTTAAAAGTACAAAAAGATATAGCACGAATGAGCACAAATAGCTGAATATTGTGAAATTTGAATTGAGAAAATAGCACAAAAACTGCGGAAGTAGTTCAGCGGCGAAGAACGGAGCAACTTGAAGAATAAAGTATAAAGAACTAGAAAAATTTGCATTTCCTGCGAAAATGCTGTGTGGATGCCTTAACGCTGAAGTTGCCTGCTGAAAAAGCTGAAAAAGTTGAAAACTTGCAAAAAGTTATATGGCAGTGAAGAAACTGAAAATTCTGCTGAAAACAGGTGAAGAAGCAGAAGTTTTTTTGCTGAAAAATGGTGAAAAGCAAAAAATTCTACTGAAAGGGGTAAAGACAGAGAAATTGTTGCTGAAAAGTGGTGAAAAATTTTTTTTGCCATGAGCAGGATTCGAACCTGGCCCTCATAGTCTCACGGCGGCTACTCATCTCACTGAGCCAAAGTCACTCTCAATGAGTCAAACTCATTCTCACAAAGAAGAGGTGGAGAGACGGACAATTCTGCTGAAATGAGCAGAAGCTGCTGAGAATTGTGCTGATAAGAGGAGAAAAGGCTGAAAATTTTGCAGAAAAGAGGTGAATCAGCAGGATTTCTGCTGAAAAGAGGTAAAGAAGCAGAAAGTTGCGCTGAAAAGAGATGAATCAGCAGAATTTCTGCTCAAAAGAGTTTTTTCTGAAAACAGCTGAGATTTGTGCTAATAAGAGGAGAAAAGGCTGAAAATTTTGCAGAAGAGGTGAATAAGCAGAATTTGGGCTGAAAATTCTGCTGAAAAGAGTTCAATCAGCAGAATTTCTGCTGAAAAGAGTTCTGCAAAACTCTTTTCAGAATTCTGCTGAAAAGATGTTTTTGCTGAAAATAGCTGAAAAAAGCTGGGGTTTGTGCTGAAAAGTGGTGAAAAAACTGAAAATTTTGCTGAAAAGGGGTGAAAAAGCTGAAATTGAGTTAAAAAAGTTTAACTGTTAACTGAAAGAAATGTTGCCATAAGCGGGATTTGAACCCGGGCCTCCCAGTCTGAGAACAGCAGCTCATCTCACTGAGCTAAAACATGGCTCAGCCTGGCAAGCAAAACTTGTGATCACACTGATAATGTGGTCCCACTCAGCAAAATGGGCCAAAAACTGGTATAAAAAGCTTAATATCTGAAAAAGTATAAAAGTTATGAGCACCAAAAGATATAGCATGCTTCAGCAGAGGGAGCGGAGCAGTTCAAAGTTTGAATGATGAAAATCGGCTGAAAACTGAGGGAGTAGTTAACCAGCAAAGGTCGGAGCAACTAGAATAATAATAAAGTATAAAGAGAAACAGGAACTCAATAGTGTGGATGCCTTTGAGGGCATCCACACAATAAAGAGAAACAGGAACTCAATAGTGTGGAAGCCCTTTGAGGGCATCCACACAACTATGTGCTGAAAGGTGAATAAACTGAAAATTATGGTGAAAACAGTTGAAGAAGCAGAATTTTTTGCTGAAAAGAGGTGAAAAGCCAAATATTCTGCTGAAAAGGGGGAAAGATGCTGATATTTGTACTGAAAAGAGATGACAAAGTTGAACTGTGCTTCCATAAGCTAGATTCGAACCCAGGCCTCCTGGTCTCAAGGTGGCTACTCATCTCACTGAGCTACTGGTTTTCAGATAACTAAAAAGAGGTGTAAAAGCTGAAAATTCCACTGAAAACGGTTGAATAAGCTGAACTTTCTGCAGAAAAGAGGTGAAAAACTGACAATTCCCCTGAAAATAGGTGAAAAATCTGAAAATTCTGCTGAAAACAGCTGAAAAAACTTAAAATTCCACTGAGAACAGGTGAATCAGCAGAATTTCTGCAGAAAAGAGGTAAAGAAGCAGAAGGTGGCGCTGAAAAGAGGTGAATCAGCAGAATTTCTGCTGAAAACAGGTTTCTGCTTAAAACATCTAAAAAGGTGGGATTTGTGCTGAAAAGGGGTGAAAAACTGAAAATTTTGCTGAAAAGGGGTAAAGAAGCTGAAATTTGTGTGGAAAAGAGTTAAAAAAGTTTAACTGATAACTTAAAAAATTGTTGCCATAAGCGGGATTTGAACCCGGACCTCCCAGTCTGAGGACTGGTGCTCATCTCACTGAGCTATAACACAGCTCAGCCAGGCGAGCAGAAATAAGTGACCACATTGATAACGTGTTCCATTCATTTCAATGGGCAAAAATATTGCAAAAAAAATTCAATGCCTCAAAAAGTATAGAAGTTATGAGAACCAAAAGTCATTAGCAGAAATAGCAGAATTTAAGATTTGAACAGCGAAAATCGGATAAAAACTGTGGGACTAGTTCCACAGCAAAAAACGTACGGAAGCAACTAGAATAATAAAGAATAAAGAGAAACAGGAATTCAATAGTGTGAATGCCTTTGAGGCTTTACAGCATCCACACAATAAAACTGATTTGATTTGATTTGAAACTCAACATTAGTGAAGCAGTGTGGCATCATCTTGATAGAGAATGGAACAAAAGGAAGCCAACATCCAAAGAACTTTGGAATATCTTTCAAAAACCCTGGAAGAATTATTCCCTGGAAAAATTACAAGAAAGCTTTCCCAGAAAGGTTCAGGCAATATTGAAGAACAAAGTGATCTTACCAAATATTGACTTTCAAGCTGGTTAGAATTTTACAAACACAATTGTAACCTTATACGTATACTGCATTTCCAATTATGTTGGGACTTATTTAAATACATTTCTACACCTATTTGTCATTTCCCCAGCACAATATAGAGAAGTTATGGGTGGCTCAAGACTTTTGCACAGCACTGTAATACATTTACCCTTGCTGAAACACATTCAAATGAAATGAAAAATGAGTAGCCAATTTTGTTTTGCCTTTGTTTGGGAACACTGTTGTCCGTCTTACCCTAACCCTAACCCGACCTAAATTTTGCACTGGAGGTAGAGCAGGTCTTCTACTAATCACAGGTTATACATCCTTGAGTAAGATACTAACCTTGAGTTGCTCTTGTATGCATCAATCGGAGTATGACATTGTGTGAATGTTGGATAGAAAGCACTTTTTAAGTTTTTTTAGGTGCACATGTAACTGTTCATTTACTTTTGTGTGTGTCCAGAGGAAGATGGCCAGCCTAGAAGAGCAAACACTCAGGAAGAAACTGAAAAACGCAGTGAGCCAATATCATGGTAAGATAATCTTTTGTTATTTGTACAGTTCTTAAATGAGTCTATGTATAGTGGCCCCTTTATATATCTTGCATCATGATTTGGGCTGGGTAGCGATTTCAATTTCTATAACTGATTTGATCCAGCTTCGATTCAATTTTGACTCAGACAGTCATAAATATTATTAAAAAAATATGGATATGTACTGATAAACATATTGGTATGTATAAAAAAACAAAGCTGACACTTGTGCGACGGTAACTGAGGATAAAACATAGAAAAATCTAAAGGAGATTTTTCTGGCCTCGCTTTTTATGGCAGATAAATATTCTGCAATAGATCAAAATCTGAAGAAAACCATGAATCAACATATGAACATTAACTGATGCTGGTGAAGTGCTGAAGTTTTATTGGAGACATAGCTAAGCATTTTACAAGTTGGGCATAACTTGTAAAAGTTTACATTTCTTCAGTATTGAACAGCAGAACAAAACAAACAAAAGCAAAACAGCGGCTGATGGCACTGAACACAACGGTAGACCGGTGCATAATAAGCGAGTGAATAATACAGAAACAAGAGATCCTTTTTTTTTTTTTGTTAAAATTGTAAACTGGTCTCAAAACACACTTGGAGAGAGTGAGCTGTGCAGGTGCGATCTTATCATGGTGGAAGCAAAGCAGCAAAAGTAAGAGGGAATTAATGACGATGTTTATCAAACATGAAGCGTAGTTTTGATCTTCCTTTGCAGCTGGTTCAGTGAATTTTGGTCAGAGAGTGATGAAACCTGCAGCTTCATGTGAGATGTCGGCTTTCAGCACTTGACAGCAAGTCCCCATACATGCCGTCGAGTGGGTTTACATCTTTGTGCCGAATCCGTTTACTTCCTTTACGTGCTGTTTTAGCTGTTTGGCGGTTGTGTAAGTAGTTTTTCGAGCTTTAACCTGAGATTTCTAGCGTTTCTGGCAAAATGCATTTATATTTAAAAATCAATTCAGGATTTAATGAATCGATATCGCATTATTCAAACTAAAACCAATTTGAATCTGGAAAATCACTTTTTTTTAAACCCACGCCTAATCATGATGGAGAAGATATTCTGTGACCACATTTCCAGTTGCATGGGGACAAATATGTGTCATCTGCAGTGGTATCTACATCCAACTGTCCTGAAAGGTGGGACCTGTGTCCAAAATGACACATGCACAACTGCTTCTTCTCACCCATAATGGGAAACACCACCACCTCCACAGGGGCATTCAGTCTTTACAAGAACTGCCGTAGAGGTGGATAAAAAAGATGCTTCTTTGAGAAGAATACTGTTACGGACTCTCAAGATCAAGGGTGATGGGCAGAGGAGTGGGAGAGAACTATGTGCAGGACATATATGAGGAGACAGTGGGAAGGAGCGCAATTAGAGTGACAGATGGGTTAAAGGTAGGGTTGGTATGTGATGTTATGATCTGTAGTGGGAATAGAAAGCAGATGAGAGTGTTCCTGGAGAAATGGAGGTATACACTGGAGAGACTAAATTAAATTAAATACTTCAGATCAACCATTTAAAGTGTCATAGAGTCCAAAAGAGGGGTGAAGAGAAGAATGCAGGCAGAGTGGAGTGGGTAGGGATGAGCAACAGAGGTGACTTGTGACAGAAGGATAGCAGTGCAGAGAAAGCGACCAGCTATGGTGTATGTTTCTGAAATGTTGACATGAACAAAAAGGAGGCTGGGTGGGAGGTGGCAGAGCTGAAAACATTTTAAGGTTTTCATTGGGAGTGATGAGAAATTAGAAAATGATTATATCAAAAGAAACTGCTCAGGTTGATTGGAGACATAGAGAGGTAGGGCTGAAGTGGTTTGTGCAGAGGAGGGATAATAGAAATATTGGACAAATGATATTTAATGCAATCTTCTGTGATCGCTTAAACTTTTTAAAAGCTTCTTAAAAAAGAAAAAGGGGGGGAAAAGGCATAGACAAGGTTGTGTTATTGTTCTTTTTTTTTCATATTTTGTTTTGGTATAAAATCTTAATCATCTAGACTCTTGGCTTTTCAGATCCTCCCGTGCTGCTCCATATCGGTTTCCAAGGTGACTACAGCATGACCCATGGGCAGTGGTTTTCTAGTTTGTGTTGTTCCTACTTGCTCCTGTCCAAATCATCTGAAGAGTTAAGACACCCGTACCCATCCCTGAAAGAGGAATCAGACTGTTCCCTGCCACTGGGCAAAAACTTTGTAAATGCATAATCTCTGTGTTCTAACATTTTATTGATATATCATTTAAACATAAAGGAACACACGTTATTCCTTACAGTATTTGTTGATGACTTCTTTTAATCCACTGTGGAGGAATACTAGCGTAGTGAAGCTCTTTCCATACAAACCCTTCTCCAGTCCTGTACGACAGCATACTAGGCATTTCAAATCCAAAGTGTGAACATGCATCTTTATATACACTAAACCATGTAGGGCTTTTTTTTTGCTTTTTTTTTTTTTTACCTCATTTTCTCAAGCAGATTGTAATATTTAGCTTTATGTAACTGAATTTATTTGGTGTACAAATATTGTGGTTGTCTGTGGCTGCCTAAATGTCAAAATGTCACCATGGACAAAATAACCATTAGGCTATGTTTTTAAAGAATGGTGTTCTGGCAAATAAGGGTGTTGCAGGGTATGGAGCAGTTTACTAGTTGGTTTTTTTTTGCTTTTTGTTTGTTTGGCAAGGTGAAATTTTTCAGTTTGCGTGGTTGTCTATTTCAGTAGTACTGTAGGCACTGTGCTGTTCGAACATTAACCCAGGGTGACCAAGCCAGGGAAAACATCAGCATCTTATTAGGCTTAACTGGTACACAAAATCCTTCACATACATTATTGTCTAACCCAGTCTGAATGCAAATTTGTGGCTTTTAGGCTATGGGCATTTAAAGGTAAAATGACAGGAATGACTAAATTTGACTAAAATCTTCACAGTCACCCCTCCCCATTGAGTTTGGGCTTTGATTTTGGCATTTGTCGTTGTTGCCATCTTGTTTTATTTTATTTTTAATATATGATCGAAACCCAACAGTGGAGATGGGAAGTTATCAGCTAATACTACCTAGTTTAGTTGGCGAGGTTCATCCATTAATGACTTCAATGTCAATTGGGATAGCAATTGTTGCTAGTGAAAATAACAAGATGTACTCAAAGGAAAAAGTGAACACTGAACAAGACATTTTTGTAAAACTTGTAATTTGTGTATAGCAGCAAATCACTGACTGCCTGGAAGGTAGGACCAACAACCAATATGTTGAAATATTGGGAAGTTGATGAGGGTTCTCATCTTGTTCACGGCTTCACTTTGGTAGCTTGAACCCGACGCACATTCCACCCTTATCGTGTGAAGCCTGTTATTGGTAGGTGACAGAGGAATCAGGTCCTAATTAGGTGCCAGGTTTCCAAAAATCTTCATGCAAGATCATTTTTTGTCTTTATTTCCTGAAAGAAAGCATATTTACAAGTGATGGTTCTACAAACAATGAGATGGTTGTGATTTCTGTCGTGATGGGTGGGTGGGTTTGCGAAATGTAGTGGCTGAACAAAATGACAACAGAAAAAATGTTTATGGGATTTTCATCTTCATCTTTCTACCGTTTTTATTTGCACATGTAGCTGTGAACCTAGTATGGATTAATAATTGTAATGTTGGGAAGAACAAAAGAAATCAAACAATATGTAACTGCTTAAATTTAACAAATGGGTCTTAAAAAAGTATTGCAACCAGTTTGATGACCTGGTGATACCTGTTTTCTCATCATTGCATGATAAAGTAATCAGATAAAATATTCAGATGTGATTCAAGGATTGAACTTATATTTGGCACCTTGTCCCCTGAATCCTTAATATGAGGTCCAGAGATCTTGATGCGCATGAAGGAGGCCATAATTTGGCTTAAAAACCAACTTAAATCTATCAGAGAGCAAGCAAGAACTTTAGCAGTGACCATATCAGAGATGTGGTACATTCCTAAAAAGCAGGAATGCACTGGCCACAGAAGACAACTAAAGTGGATGCTTGTTGTACTCTTTCTTTGGTTCAGAAAAACACAACATCTAGCCATCTGCCTATGATTGTCATTGTCTACAATCAAGACATTCCTTCACGAATGTGAATACAGGTTTACAACAAGGTCCAAATACTGGTTACACTCAAGAGCAGGGAGTTAAAAATTGAAAAAGCCAGAAAACCTCTTACGGAGCCAAGAGGTCTTCTCTGGGGAAAAATACAATCCTTTCCTTTGGACAGATGAAATCAAGATGAACTTGTACTAGAATGATGGGGAAAGGAAATTATTGAGAAGGTGACTGCAGTGAATGCTGATAGAAACAGTACAGGGAGTGCAGAATTATTAGGCAAGTTGTATTTTTGAGGAATAATGTCATTATTGAACAACAACCATGTTTTCAATGAACCCAAAAAACTCATTAATATCAAAGCTGAATGTTTTTGGAAGTAGTTTTTAGGTTGTTTTTAGTTTTAGCTATTTTAGGGGGATATCTGTGTGTGCAGGTGACTATTACTGTGCATAATTATTAGGCAACTTAACAAAAACAAATATATACCCATTTCAATTATTTATTTTACCAGAGAAACCAATATAACATCTCCACATTCACAAATATACATTTCTGACATTCAAAAACAAAACCAAAACAAATCAGCGACCAATATAGCCACCTTTCTTTGCAAGGACACTCAAAAGCCTGCCATCCATGGATTCTGTCAGTGTTTTGATCTGTTCACCATCAACATTGCGTGCAGCAGCAACCACAGCCTCCCAGACACTGTTCAGAGAGGTGTACTGTTTTCCCTCCTTGTAAATCTCACATTTGATGATGGACCACAGGTTCTCAATGGGGTTCAGATCAGGTGAACAAGGAGGCCATGTCATTAGTTTTCTTCTTTTATACCCTTTCTTGCCAGCCACGTTGTGGAGTACTTGGGCGCTGCGTGTGATGGAGCATTGTCCTGCATGAAAATCATGTTTTCTTGAAGGATGCAGACTTCTTCCTGTACCACTGCTTGAAGAAGGTGTCTTCCAGAAACTGGCAGTAGGACTGGGAGTTGAGCTTGACTCCATCCTCAACCCGAAAAGGCCCCACAAGCTCATCTTTGATGATACCAGCCCAAACCAGTACTCCACCTCCACCTTGCTGGCGTCTGAGTCGGACTGGAGCTCTCTGCCCTTACCAATCCAGCCACGGGCCCATCCATCTGGCCCATCAAGACTCACTCTCATTTCATCAGTCCATAAAACCTTAGAAAAATCAGTCTTGACATATTTCTTGGCCCAGTCTTGATGTTTCAGCTTGTGTGTCTTGTTCAGTGGTGGTCGCCTTTCAGCCTTTCTTACCTTGGCCATGTCTCTGAGTATTGCACACCTTGTGCTTTTGGGCACTCCAGTGATGTTGCAGCTCTGAAATATGGCCAAACTGGTGGCAAGTGGCATCTTGGCAGCTGCACGCTTGACTTTTCTCAGTTCATGGGCAGTTATTTTGCGCCTTGGTTTTTCCACACGCTTCTTGCGACCCTGT